>NW_028254676.1:0-249926 GCF_964263255.1 Lissotriton vulgaris | reverse complement strand
AAGGTATATTTATACCTTGAAGGTGTTTAGGAATGCCAGAATTGACGTAATGACCCATGGCTATTTCTGCATTAAACTCTCTCTTCCAGTGCCCCTCAGTCATGCATTGAAAAATATTTAATAAAATTGATAGTTTTTTAAAATCAACTGAAACATTCATGTCCCCCTACTCAAAGCTTTTAGTGTCCTACTTGTGGCTTAGATTCTTTGTACATATGAAGTACCATTGTAGTATACTAAATCGAACTGTTTTTCTACACTGCACATCTTGAACACATGTGTTTGAAGGTGCCCTCTTCTGTGATGATAAATAAAGACGGCTCAGGGAAATAAAGATTTGGCTAGGATCACACAATTTGGTCAACATGGAAGCCAAGATTGATCCCAGGTTTTCTAGTTTCACATTGTGCAATTAAGCCACTAGATGGGTATCTCATTCTCTTGTTTTGCATTACAGATTAATGCTTTATCTTTCATACTTGGGGCATGATGTTACAGCCTGGGCAACAGGCAAAAGCCAAATGAAAGCTAGGCTTGTTATGGGATGCGAGGGTCCAAGAAGATGTTGAACTGAACCAGGAATCAGGCTCAAGCCTTCAATAGCTTTCCACCTCTATCCAGCTCCACTATAAGGTGGCCCTGGTCCTTCAGAAGCAGGCCTCAATTGTCCTCAGACCCTCTGAGTTCCCCACATGTGGGGAAATACCCAAAGAGGTAAATCGTCAGTCTGCCCCTTCTACCACATACAGGAGTAACTTCTTTTCTTTCATATGCCCTTAATTTCACTCTTCCTGCCTGCTCTCTACCTCTGTCTCTCTCTCACTTGTCCAGTAGTGTAGCCAGTGTATCGTGGGCCCTAGTGCAGGAAGGAAATAAACCCCACAGGCTGCTACTTGCATTTTAAAAAACAACAATAAACAGGGCTTAGTGAGCCCACGGTGCCACTGTACCTGCTGCATCAACGGAAGCTACGCTCCTGCACACTTTTCTCCCAGTCTCTAATTTCACTTTTAGGGCATCATTTTCTGTGATTGACTACACATCTCTGACCTCTGGTTTGGTTTTCTCTTACTTTGTGTTTTTAAGAAATTTTGTCTGTAGACCTACAAACAGAATAGCTCATAATTATGTGTCAACAACACCCCTACTTAAGCCGTGAAAGCAGTGTTGGGGGAGAGGGTCAAGATGCCACCGCCTAGATGCACTGTATTATTGAATGACATTGTGCTTTGTACAAATTCCTTAAAGTTACAATGGTAACCTGTATCTGGTGAAAGGATTAAAATACCCCTCTGTCGCACTTGGGTAGATGCATCGTGCATTTGTGGCTGCCTGTAATGGGTGCACTCCTTTGGATCGCTTGTCATCACTGCTGGTCAGACTCAAGATTATTTGCCATGGCTAGCTGTATACCGTTCAGGCCTGTTGGGTGTTTATCTGTAAATCTGGGGGTTTATAGAGCTATAGCATCACTGCCATTCTCAAGCATGTGGTGGATCCTAAGGTAGCCTGCTCAATCACTCACAACAATAAATGTATTCAATTTGCATGTATTCCATCTCGTTCTCCCCTCCTTGCTATTAAATATCTACTTGCAATGGCATAATAAACCATAAGAGCTTCACTCTGATCATTCATGCACAATACTGAAACACTTCTCAAGCCGGCCACACTGCGCTGCACCACTCTTATAACAAGTCTTCAACAGGATAATTTTGGAAACCATAGGCAGATAAAATGCAGGATAGTGCATTGTGACAGGGAAAGACTCCAGACAAATGGATCATTTGATAGAAAACAAATCCACAGGAGACGGTATTGGACAAACATCCCTCAGACAGTTTACGTCTCCATGAAGCATACAGAGATGTACACAGCTCAACAAGCCTACAGAATGCAAATGTGGAATGCCTTGGATTGAGGGACAGAATAGGAATGGGTCCCATATAACACATATTCACTTCATTGCCTATACAGCACTGCGCCCTCATTTGGCCATACATAATTGAAGATTATTATTTTAAATGCAATATGCGACTCATGGCAGGTTTGCATAAAAGAGCAGGGTCGGTTCTGTATATGCAGATAATTTCATGATACCAAAGCTATTCATGGCTGCAATTGTATTCTGCTTATTGAGAAATTTTCTAGTTTCCAAAAACACACTTCAGGATTTTTTGTTTTTACATTTTAATGATTGTACGGGCACTATTATGAATTTTCAGCAACCTTTTGTTTATGTTTTTAAGGTGCTTGCCCTGTGGTATTTTAACCTGATATTTCAGGATTTTTTTTAACTAATCAATATATATATATATATATATATTTTCAGTTGCTTCTAAGCCTAGCTCGGGTATCATGGACAGATCTGTCATTCAGAGAGCTTCTTTAGACTCCATCCGCAATCCCTTGTGTTATAATCCAAATCCTGTACCAGCGGGAAATGGCAAATACAACAACCGCCTAACAACTCGTTGCCTTTATAACGTGGGCAGAATAACGAATGCGTCTGAACCATGCATTACATTTACAATACAAGTCATTACAACGACATGTGTTACGTCAAGTGGCGTTGGACTTTAAAGTCCAATGCTTTCCCTACTGTTAGGATGACTGGAGTTGGAATAGTAAATTATACTATTCCAAAGTCCAGCACCCCTCTAAGGCAAGTCATTGTAACAACTTACATTGTAAATGAAATGCAACGTTCAGACGCATTAGTTATTCTACCCGCGTTGTTAAGGAACCCGTGGAAAATGAATATGTGGTTGAGTCATACAACCGTATCAGCACCCCCATGGAAGTTGAATAAGAAAGAATAATGTATGCTTACCTAAATCATGAAAATCCTGTGAATAAAGACCTTGTTGACATTGAAAAGCATCAAGGTCATCTCAGCATCAATGCTACTGATCTGAATAGGGATAAACCATCCAAATCATTTCTTAAATCTTATCCATGAAGTAGATTTGGCAACTGTGAGAGGGCATTCAGCTTGGACTGGCACAAAACTCAACCATGGCTGGAGTACTCTGTTAGTCTAGATGCTTGCTTTTGTTTTCCATGTTGTGTGATTACTAATGGGAAAATGATAAGGATACAGGTTTTACTGTAACTGGTTTCTGTAACTGGTAAAGTGTGTTAGCATCTGGTAGCAGTTTTGCTAAATATCTGGCCAGTCAAACACACACACATATACTGGCAGAGGCATCTAAGAGAGGGGAAAGAGGAGATATAAAAGCCTTTTTATTAGATACAAAAGTAATAGAAGATAATCAATATTACTTAAAAAGCATTGAAGAAGTCATTCAGTTTCTTGTTGTTAATGAGATTCTCGTGAGTAGCTGCACAGAAGATGTTTTTGATTCAACAAGTGGTTTATTTTTAAAGCTTTTCCCATACACTCTGAAAAAAGATAAAAAGCTAGCCGGAATTATACACTTGGGGCCAGATGTAGGAGCCTTAATACCGGTCGGAAACGGCCGATTTCAGCCGTTTCCGACCGGTACTTTGCTTTTGAAATGTAGGGGGCATTTTATTTACAGAATCGGTATATTTACCGATTCGGTAAATATACAGAATCGGTAAAATACCGAATCAGTAAATTTACCGATTCTGTAAATCAAGATGTAGGTGGCACTGTAATCAGTGCCACAGGCCCTTACCGTATCGTTATTTACCATGGAATACTATTCCATGGTAAATAACGAATTCCAGTGTACATGCACATCTGTGCATGTACACCTGTGCCATGTGGCACACAGACATGCCCTAAGGGCATGTCTGTGTGTCACATGGCACACAAGCCAGAAACAGGGGTGCAACAGGGTGTCAAAGTGACACCCTGTCACCCTTGCAAAATCGGTAATTTTACCGATTCTGTAATTACAGAATCGGTATTTGCCATTGATTCCTATGGGCTTTAAGGCTCATAGGAATCAATGGCAAATACCGATTCTGTAATTACAGAATCGGTAATTACCGAATCTTACAGATTCGGTATTTTTACCGAATATTCTACCTACATAGCAATTACCAAATAGTGAATACCAAATCTGTAAAATTCGGTATTTACCATTCGGTAAATTGCTATTACCTACATCTAGGCCTATATTTCCCTAAATCCAAAATATACATCTAAATGTATCCAAAACAAAGTAATCGATACTATAACTGGCATGGTTCTCTTACAAGTCAAAAAGCAGTACAAAAGTTGTGATTCAAAAGGTTTTTGTATTAAAAACGATTGCACCCATGATACATGTAAGATTGAGAATCTGTACCTCATGGTGTGTTTTGTGAGCAATGCTAAACCTGAGGACCATTTAATTGGTCTTTTACAGATGGAACAATCAGATGCTGAATATATAACTGAGCAGATTTTAAGCCACTTAGTTGTCTGTGATTTCAAACCAGAAGTCTTTTTAAGTCAGTGATATATTGGAGCATCTGTGATGAGTGGATGCAATAGGGGTGTTCAAGCTGTGATTCAGAGAAGATAAAATACATATATTTCCTTGCATACACTGTTACAATCATCAGTTTCATGTTATGTTATGTTAAGGAAATTTGTAGAGTGCATGGCAGTCCCGGCAAAGGGACGCCCCAGTGCTAAATGTCAGAGGTGAGGATGTGAGAGGGACTGACGATCATTGAAAGAGCCAGGTCTTCCCTGCCTTTCTAAAGGATAGAAGGTTAGGGATGTTGCTGATGGAAAGAGGCAGAGAGTTCCAAAGAGTTGGTGCAAGCACCTTAAATGAGCGTCCGCCTGCTCTGGATCTACGGAACTGGGGCACGCATGTCAAATGAAGGTCAGCCGAGCGTAGGGCACTAGTCTGAGTGTAAGGGGGACCAGGTCACTCAGAATATCTGTACCTGGGCTTATAAGAATTTTATGCATAATGCAAAGCGCTTTGAACTGGATTCTTCGCTCTATAGGCAGCCAGTTAAGGCGGTGGAGCAGACCAGAAACTGAACTATACCTAGGCAGGGCAAACAACATGCGGGCTGCTGCATTCATAGTACGCTGCAGCCTGTTAATCACAGATTTATTTGAACCAAGCAGCAGACTGCTGTAGTTGTCCAGCCTGGCCAAAACCGTAGCTTGAACGACCAGCTGGTGGGTATGGGGGTCAAACAAACCCATTATGGGTTTGAAACCGCGCAGCAGGCCGAAACAAGTCCCAGCCACAGACTTAGCATGACCTCTATGGATAGGGCGTTGTCGACCCGTATGCCGAGGTTTTTTGCAACGAATTTTGGCACAGTAGGGGTGCTCAGCTTAGGAGGCCACCACTTGCTGCCCCAGAGACGAGAGTCTCTACCTAGTAGGAGGATTTCGGATTTTGAAGAATTCAACTGGAGACAGTTTGCCTCCATCCAGACTGATATGGCGGTTAGGTCCTCCTGGAACTTAGCAGCATCCAGGCTAGGGTCCTTGGTAAAGGATAGTACCAGCTGCGTGTCAACCGCATATAACACCAGCGAGATATTGCGGGCTTGGGCCAGCACAGCCAACGGCCAAATATAGACATGGTCGGACTCAGTGCTGATCCCTGAGGGACGCCACAGAGTAACAAATGAGTCTGAGAGTGAAAGGGAGGGGCAATAACTTGGAAGGACCTATTGGACAGGAAAGATATGAACCAAGCGAGGGCCTTGCCAGTGATACTGATCTCCTAAAAACGGAGGAGCAGGATGTTGTGCGAGACCGTATCAAAGGCGGCACTTAGATCTAGCAGGATAAGTGCGGATGTTCTGCCCTCATCCATGGATGCACTAAGTTGCCCCGTTACTGCCAATAGGGCATACTCTGTGCTGTGACTCGACCAAAAGCCATTTTGCAAGGGGTCTAGTATGGAGTGAGATTCCAAATATTGCATTAGAATGGTATTCACATGGTACTTCGTTATTTTAGCCATGAATGTTAGCAGAGAGATCGGACAATAGTTCTCCAGCCTAGAGGCATCTAACGACGGCTTATTTCATAATGTAATGACTTTTGCATGCTACTAGGATTGCAGGAACTCTGCTGATGATTGGGAGAGGTTGATGAGTTCCGAACAGCTGAGAAGAAGACAGTCTTGGAGTTTAACAAAAAGTTCCGGTTTGAGGGGCTTCTGGAGACCCCGATTTATCTTGGTGAACCAGGCCTTGAGGCCAACAGCCAAGATAGATGGGAACGTAGAGAGGGAATGGATCTCGCTGCCAGTGAGATCTCTCCTCATTGGGAATATGGCATCACTCTTCGGGTGGAAGCTATCGTGGATGCCCACTGTGAGAAGTTGACCTGATATATAATGTTCACTATTCTAGTGAGCACTTTGTATCAGTCCAAACAACCCTCATTGATGATTGGTTGTAGGTCAACCTTATAGACCAGCTATCCTAGTAGCGTGGATACGAGCAGTCTTCGGGATAAACTCTAGAGGGCGTGTTAAGCCAGCTGTTATACCATCACATATACCCCTTGAACACCAAGTGAAAGGACACCACACAAGTGTTATGAAAATAAACAGTGTATTTATTTAGATCACAACAGCCCTGTACTCTTTATGAGGACAGGGTACTATGCACACAACAAAACTCTTACGAAAATACTTTAAGTTGCACAATTTACACAAATGCCCGAGGGGCACGAAAAACCATATACTATGAAAGTGGAATGCGAAATTACTAGCAGGTAAGTACTGTACTATTAGGCTTTGGAATCGCTAGGACTACGTTACTGAACCTTCAGATTACTAGTAGGAGGCCTAGGGGACTCGGGTGCAGAGTGTGCACTCTCACGCGGGACGCCGGACAAAGTCTATGGAGGCTAGTAAAAGCAAAGTTAGTGTTCTCGGGCGAACCCGACTAGGTAGGTTGAAAACGAAAGTGGATCTGGACCCTTGGATAGTGAGGCTATGCTGGGGCACCGAAATGCCGAAGTTACCTAGCCCAGGGGCTGCAGCTGCATAGGTCTGTAAAGACGTCGGGAATCCTCGTTGACGAACCAGGAGCCTGCAGAAAGAAGTTGCTGGCAGGCGACCAGTGAAGATTGTTCGAGTGATCCAAGCCTGGATCGAAGATGGATGACACCTGAAAGCAGAGGGGACCAAGTTCTTGACCACTAGCCAGTGATCAGATGGCACCAGGAGGGCACCGGATGGTAGTCACCTCGACTATGTGAGTGGGCGACGCTGGGCTCTGGACCAGGGGGCGTTGTCGGCGACCAGGATGGAGGTGCGAGCTGTCCCACGATGGTTGATGCTGTCGACGTCGCTGGACCCAGGATTGGGGCAACAAGTCTTGGCAAATTCAAGCCCACGCGGTGGACCTAAAATGGCGTCTGGAGTGGACCAGGAGGGTCCGGGGTGCTCCTCTTTTGGAAGGGAGCAAGGGCCAGTCTGGAGCAACCAGACCAGCGGTGTTGTCGTCATTGATCGTCGTCGGGAAGGCCACAAGCCAGCGGGCTAGTAGCCAGACAACGCGGTGAGCAGCCAAAAAGCAGAAGGGCCCCACGCAGATCGTGGAGATGCTGGGAGGCTGGACTTCGGTGCTGGAGCTGCTCAGGGTCGGGGCTTCTCGGACCCCAAAGCACTCACCAGAGGATCCCTCGGCGGTCGCGCTGGATGGAAGTCGTGCAGTTCTGATGATGGCCGGTCCCTCGAGGTCTCGTCGCACCTACGGTTCTCAGCTTAGCTGTAGAGGTAGGTAGAGGTCAGAGGTGCCAGGGAAGCCGGGTCTCGTCGTGCTGGTCGGTCTGATTCCTGAGGAAGGACGTGCAGCAAACCGCAGAGTTCTTAGATGGTGCCTGCGAATGCAGGGTGACTACTCCTTAGCCACAAGGGAGAAATCTTGAGAAGAAGTCGAGAGTTCCTTTCGTAGAAAGTAGTTTCTTGATTCAAAGATGATCTAATTTGGAAGGGTCCCCGCTCCTGCCTTTATCCTAAAGAAAGGGGTGGGTACGCGACTAGGTCCTGCCCTAGGGGTGGGACCAGGAAGGGGGGTGGTTACACCCCTCTCCCATGCCGGACTTTCCCCAGGCCAGGGGCTGGTGTGCCCCTGGAACTGGTTCTAGCCGGCAGATGCGTAGTGAGCACCGGGGTGCCACTTGCAGTCACCTTCCTGTGAAGCCCTGCCTACCCAGGATACACAAAACCCTGTCTAGGATGGTGCTAGCACCGCCCCTGACAGGAAACCCTTTGTCCAAGCTCTCCTCGCTGGAAGGGCTCCTAGCCGCAGGAGGTCAGACTCGTGTCTGTGGTGGCAGCATCCATTTTGTGGAGCTGAGGCTTCAGTTAACTTTAACCGGGGTTCACAGTTACATACATGTTGTGTCCCTCTAGAAGGGTGGAAAGCTAACCCCGTCGCCAGAATTGGCGAGGGGTTAGTATTCCAATTCGTATGACACCTTACTCGACATGTTTTGATAAAGCAATACCAAAGATAGCATTTAACCGCGAGGATTATAATGCACTTAAGAGTATATGGTATGCATTATCATGGAACAGCTATTAGGACTTGGTTCCGCAAGCTGCAAATGGGCTCAGCTCATGCCAGAGCACCATTTCACACGATTCCATGCACTCTGCCTTCAGGATTGTCAAGGCCTGCCATAGGAGTGACTGATAGGAATCCGTGTGTCCATTTTTAGGGTTAGATATAGGTATACTATATCTAAAGCAAAGGGTGATTACACCACCTTGCCCCAGCTGTCGTGCAGCCAGTTGTGTCAGATTTAGATGGCCGTCCAGGGGTGGCATAATACATGCTTCAGCCCCTGGTAGGCCCTGGGTACACCTAGGCCCTGCATTACAGGGTCTGATAAGGTGGCCCAGTACCAATTGGATAATGCACCTAAGGTACACATGTCAATTTAGTGAGAGAACAGCTAGGCTGTGGGTCTGATTGGCAGGCCCACAGCCAGAGAAAGTCGTAAACCAAGGAAAACAAAAGCAAAAAATCTGGGTGATCATAGGATTGCAGACCCTACTCTCCTACATGACCCCCCCCCCAAACTTTGGGACAATAAACTAACCTTGACCAGGTGAGTCTTCTTGCTCTAAGTGGAAATACCTGGAGATCCCATCTGCATTGCAATGATCAGTGCCAGGTCTATGCTCCACTGTAAAATCCATCCCCTGTAGGGAAATGGACCACCTAAGCAGTTTGGGGTTTTCACCCTTCATCTGATTTAGCCATAAGAGGGGCTTATGGTCGGTCTGGATCTTGAAATGAGTGCCAAACAAGTATGGCCTCAGTTTCTTCAGGGCCCAAACCACAGCAAAGGCCTCCCTCTCAATAGCTGACCAATTTTTCTCTCTGGGGGTCAGCCTTCTGCTTATAAAAGCAATGGGCTGGTCTTGACCATCAAAATTCAGTTGAGATAGAACAGCTACCACACCCAACTCAGAAGCATCTGTTTGGACAACGAATGGTTTAGAGTAGTCTGGACCCTTGAGGATAGGGACTGTGCACATGGCCTGCTTTAGGTCATCGAATGCTTTTTGACAGCCTGCTGTCCACTGAACCTTTTTTGGCATTTTCTTACTTGTCAGTTCATTAAGTGGAGTCACAATTGATCCATAATTCCTGACAAACTTTCTGTAGTAACCAGTCAGGCCCAAGAAAGCTCGAACCTGAGTCTGGGTGGTTGGAGGAACCCAGTCCCTGATTGACTGTATCTTGCTCTCCAGTGGCTGAACTTGGCCTCCACCTACAAGGTGGCCCAAGTATACAACCTGTGTCTGCCCTATCTGGCACTTGGTGGCCTTGATAGTGAGACCTGCTGCTTGCAGTGCCTCTAACACTTTCCTCAGGTCGACCAGGTGATCCTCCCAGGTGGAGCTAAAGACAGCTATATCATCTAGATATGCTGCACAGAAGTCATCCAACCCGGTGAGAACATGATTCACCAGCCTTTGGAAGGTGGCAGGTGCATTTTTCAGACCAAAGGGCATTACCACAAATTGATAATGCCCACCAGGGGTTGAAAATGCTGTCTTGGGCTTGGTATCCTCAGCTAACCGATTTGCCAATACCCAGCTGTCAGGTCAAATGTACTTAAGTAGTTGGCAGAAGCCAATCTATCTATAAGTTCATCTGCCCTTGGTATTGGGTTGGCATCAGTCTTAGTGACTGCATTGAGACCCCTGTAGTCTACGCAGAACCTCATCTCTTTCTTACCACCCTGGGTGTGAGGTTTTGGCACTAGAACTATTGGACTAGCCCAAGGGCTATCTGAGGGTTCAATGACTCCCAACTCCAACATTTTCTGCACTTCTGTTTTGATGCAGTCTCTAACATGATCAGGCTGCCTGTAGATTTTACTCTTGACTGGCAAGCTGTCACCAGTGTCAACCTCATGGGTACACCAATTGGTTTGACTGGGTGTTAGAGAGAACATATGTCTGAAGGATTGAAGAACTTGTTTGCAATCCTTCTGTTGATGTTCAGAGAGGCTGCCACAAAAGACAACACCATCTACTGACCCATCATCAGGATTCTGAGTGAGCAGGTCTGGGAGAGGGTCACTCTCTTCCTCCTGTCCCTCATTTATGGCCATGAGCAAGCTCATGTCCTTCCTGTCGACATATGCTTTGAGCCTGTTTACATGGAGCACCCTGTGGGGGCTCCTGGGAGTTCCAAGGTCCACCAGGTAGGTGACCTCTCCCTTTTGCTCAAGAATTGTGTGGGGCCCAGACCATTTGTCTTTGAGTGCTGCTGGGGCCACTGGCTCCAACACCCACACCTTCTGTCCAGGCTGATACACAGTCAGGACAGTCTTTTGGTCATGCCAAGCTTTTTGGAGTTCTTGGCTGGCCTTAAGGTTTTCAGATGCCTTTTCCATATACTCAGCCATCCTGGAGCGGAGACCAAGTACATAGTCCACTATGCTGGTTGCAGGCTTTTTGAGAGGTCTCTCCCATCCTTCCTTAACCAAACACAGGGGTCCTCTCACAGGATGCCCATACAGAAGTTCAAAAGGGCTGAAACCAACCCCCTTCTGTGGGACCTCTCTGTAAGCAAACAAAAGGCAGGGAATCAGGACATCCCATCTACGCCTGAGCTTTTCAGGTAGTCCATGAATCATCCCTTTTAGGGTCCTGTTGAACCTTTCAACAAGCCCATTGCATTGTGGATGATAGGGTGTAGTGAACTTGTAGTTGACACCACATTCCTTCCACATAGCAGTTAAGTAGCTTGACATGAAGTTTGCACCTCTGTCAGAGACAACCTCCTTAGGGAAGCCCACTCTGGAGAACACTCCAACTAGGGCTCTTGCCACAACAGGTGCTGTAGTGGTCCTAAGGGGAATAGCTTCAGGATACCTGGTGGCATGATCCACTACCACCAGTATAAACTTGTGCCCTGATGCTGTCTGGGGTTTCATTGGACCAACAATGTCAATCCCCACTCTTTCAAAGGCATTGGTATAAGGGGGGCCTTTGTTGTGCCACCTGACTTACCACTGGCTTGGCAAGTGACACAGGAGCGACAAAACTCCTTGGTATCCTCATTCACGTGAGGCCAGTGAAAGTGTGAGACAAGTCTGTCCCAAGTCTTTGTCTGGCCTAAGTGTCCTGCTAAGGGAATCTCATGGGCCAAGGTAAGAAGGAAACCTTTCTGAGTCAAGGGGATAACCAGCCTCCTGGCCATGCCAGGCTTGGGGTCTCTTGCCTCAGTGTACAGGAGTCCATCATCTCAGTATACCTTGTGGGTACCTGTGGCGTTCCCAGCAGCCTCAGCAGCAGCCTGCTGTCTGAGGGGTTCAAGGGAAGGGCAGTCTAATTGTTCCTTCCCCAGGTCTTCTCTTGAGGGTCCCCCTGAGCCCAGGAATTCAACTTGATCAAGTTCAAACTCTTTAGGCTCAGTTTCCCTCAGTTCCTGTAGGTCAGCCTTCTCTGAGACTTGATCCTCAACCTGGGGCAAGGGGGAAGGCAATGCCTTAACCCTACTGCTCTTCTTCTTGGAAGGTGGCTGGTCCATTGTTCCAGGATCCAGCACCTGTTCAGTGGGGCATTTTCTAGCCTGTGACCTAGTCACAGCAAGCACATGTGCTGGCAAGCCTAACATCTCCATGTGAGTCCTCTGCTCCACTTCTGACCATTGTGATGACTCCAAATTATTGCACAACAAACAATCCACTGGGAGGTCTGCACTAACTACAACCTTCTTTTGGCCAATTACCCCTCCCCAGGAGATAGCAACAATTGCCTTACTATGACTGGTAGTGACATTGCTTGCATTGGTCACCAGGAAATCTGTACCTGGCATGATCTGTCCAGGGTCCACAAAGTTAGGTGTCACTATTGTGACACTGGCACAAGTGTCCCTATAGGCCTGAGCCATTTTGCCATTGATAAAAGGTGTCTGTCTGTATTTGCCCAAAGTATTGGGACTGACATCAGGGGATATATCCACATCCCCTGTACAGACAAGGACAGCCTGAGTGAGTGTGCCAACTAAGTTGTCATACCCCTCAGAACCCAAGGTTAACCCAACTAAACCCTTGGGAGGTGCACTACTACTGCTGGCTGTACTAGGGGGCACAGGTGCCTTAGGGGCTGCAGTAGTAGGAGTCTGCCCTCCTTTCTTGGTGCACTCACTAAACCAGTGAGTTTTACTTTTACAGTATTGGCACCACCTTTTTGAATGGCCTTCCTGATTCTTCTTCTTCTGGGAAGCCTGACCCCCACTCTGTTTGGGTTGTTGGGGACCCGTCAAAGACTTCTGGTCATTTTGTTCACCTTTAGAATCTTTACCCTTCTGGTCTGCTTTCTTCTGACCACCCTGGTGTTGGCCCTGGTTTTGCTTAACTCTTGTTCTGACCCATCTGTCTGCCTTCTTTCCCAATTCTTGGGGAGAGGTCAGATCTGAGTCAACAAGATGCTGATGCAACAACTGGTGCTGACAATTGTTTAAAATCTGTTCCCTCATGATCAGATTATACAATCCTGTGTAATCAGTAACCTTACTGCCCAGCAACCAACCCTCCAAAGCCTTAGTGGCACAATCTACAAAGTCAGATCAATCCTGAGACTGAGTTTTCTGGGTATCCCTGAACAGCAACCTGTACTGCTCAGTGGTTAGGCCAAACCCATCTATCAGTGTATTTTTCAGGACTTGGTAATTATTAGCATCCTCAGCTCTAGTAGTGAGGAGCTTGTCTCTACCTTTACCTTCAAAGGAGAGCCACAAGATAGCTGCCCACTGACTCTGGAGGACACACTGTACAGTGCAAGCCCTCTCCAAAGCAGTTATCCATTTGTGGATATCATCCCCTTGCTTAAAGGGGGGCACTATCTTACTCAGGTGTCTAGTATCTAAACTCCTGTTTTCCCTTGGGGGAATGCTGCCACCAGTGGAATCTTGTCCACTTAACTTTTGCTCTCTAGCAAAGGCAAGTCTCTCTTTGGCCAGGGCAAGTTCTTCCCTTTCAATCCTCAGATTGACTTCCCTCACTTTGGCTTCATACACTCTCCTCTGAGGGGATGTCATCCCTCTTTGAGAAGAGCCCTGAGAGCCATTGGTTCAAATGGATCTGTTAGAGCCTCTGGATAGAGACCTAACTCGTCCATTCCCAATGTTAAGCTGGCCTGAGAGGGGCCCCAGGGGTCTCCTAGTACCATTCTCATGCCTGCTTAAGTTGTCCCTAGTTAGCTGGCTAACTACTTCTGGACCTTTGTCTGCCTCATCCTCAGATGGCTCTAGGTCCTCATCCTCCTCTTCACCTTCTGCAGAGAGATGGATAAGGTCAGGGTCACCTGTGGTTCCCTCTAGGGGAGGCATGTTCCCATCTGGATGTGAAGGTTCTGTGTTACCAGCCCTCCTAGTATCATAAGTCTCTAAGAGACCAATCAGGAATGGGATTGTGGGGTTAGACCCCTGTTTTAGCTTCCTGGAGGTACACACTTGTCTCATCTCCTGGAAGCTAAGAGCAGCATATCTGGAAGTGACCTTTGGAGGGTCTACTGACACAAGGGGAGACTCAGAGTTTCCTCCTTTGTCTGACATGCTGATTCTAGTGTGGTGTAAGTGATGCACCTACCTACACTATTTGTTTGCCTACTGATCCCTTGCTAAGAGTTGTAGCCAAGGTGTGCTAAGCCTTGAGGAGCTACAACAGCTGGTTCAGTAGAACTCAGAGTATTCTAAGCTAAGTTATATGTACCTGAAGTACTTATGTGATCTTTCACAAGATATTCTTAGGATACGTGTGGTAAAACAACAGCAAGCTCAAATCCCAACCGCTGCTCACCAATGTGAGAAGTTGACCTGCTATATAATGTTCACTATTCTAGTGAGCACTTTGTATCAGTCCAAACAACCCTCATTGATGATTGGTTGTAAGTCAACCTTATAGACCAGCTATCCTAGTAGCGTGGATACGAGCAGTCTTCGGGCTAAACTCTAGAGGGCGTGTTAAGCCAGCTGTTATACCATCACATATACCCCTTGAACACCAAGTGAAAGGACACCACACAAGTGTTATGAAAATAAACAGTGTATTTATTTAGATCACAACAGCCCTGTACTCTTTATGAGGACAGGGTACTAAGCACACAACAAAACTCTTACGAAAATACTTTAAGTTGCACAATTTACACAAATGCCCGAGGGGCACGAAAAACCATATACTATGAAAGTGGAATGCGAAATTACTAGCAGGAAAGTACTGTACTAATAGGCTTTGGAATCGCTAGGACTACGTTACTGAACCTTCAGATTACTAGTAGGAGGCCTAGGGGACTCGAGTGCAGAGTGTGCACTCTCACGCGGGACGCGGGACAAAGTCTATGGAGGCTAGTAAAAGCAAAGTTAGTGTTCTCCGGCGAACCCGACGAGGTAGGTTGAAAAGGAAAGTGGATCTGGACCCTTGGATAGTGAGGCTATGCTGGGGCACCGAAATGCCGAAGTTACCTAGCCCAGGGGCTGCAGCTGCAAAGGTCTGTAAAGAGGTCGGGAATCCTCGTTGACGAACCTGGAGCCTGCAGAAAGAAGATGCTGGCAGGCGACCAGTGAAGATTGTTTGAGTGATCCAAGCCTGGATCGAAGATGGATGACACCTGAAAGCAGAGGGGACCAAGTTCTTGACCACTAGCCAGTGATCAGATAGCACCAGGAGGGCACCGGATGGTAGTCACCTCGACTAGGTGAGTGGGCGACGCTGGGCTCTGCAGTCTCACGGACCAGGAGGCGTTGTCGGTGACCAGGATGGAGGTGCGAGCTGTCCCACGATGGTTGATGCTGTCGACGTCGCTGGACCCAGGATTGGGGCAACAAGTCTTGGCAAATTCAAGCCCACGCGGTGGACCTAAAATGGCGTCTGGAGTGGACCAGGAGGGTCCGGGGTGCTCCTCTTTTGGAAGGGAGCAAGGGCCAGTCTGGAGCAACCAGACCAGCGGTGTTGTCGTCGTTGATCGTCGTCGGGAAGGCCACAAGCCAGCGGGCTAGTAGCCAGACAACGCGGTGAGCAGCCAAAAAGCAGAAGGGCCCCACGCAGATCGTGGAGATGCTGGGAGGCTGGACTTCGGTGCTGGAGCTGCTCAGGGTCGGGGCTTCTTGGACCCCAAAGCACTCACCAGAGGATCCCTCGGCGGTCGTGCTGGATGGAAGTCATGCAGTTCTGATGATGGCCGGTCCCTCGAGGTCTCGTCGCACCTACGGTTCTCAGCTTAGCTGTAGAGGTAGGTAGAGGTCAGAGGTGCCAGGGAAGCCGGGTCTCGTCGTGCTGGTCGGTCGGATTCCTGAGGAAGGACGTGCAGCAAACCGCAGAGTTCTTAGATGGTGCCTGCGGATGCAGGGTGACTACTCCTTAGCCACAAGGGAGAAATCTTGAGAAGAAGTCGAGAGTTCCTTTCGTAGAAAGTAGTTTCTTGATTCAAAGATGATCTAATTTGGAAGGGTCCCCGCTCCTGCCTTTATCCTAAAGAAAGGGGTGGGTACGCGACTAGGTCCTGCCCTAGGGGTGGGACCAGGAAGGGGGGTGGTTACACCCCTCTCCCATGCCGGACTTTCCCCAGGCCAGGGGCTGGTGTGCCCCTGGAACTGGTTCTAGCCGGCAGATGCGTAGTGAGCACCGGGGTGCCACTTGCAGTCACCTTCCTGTGAAGCCCTGCCTACCCAGGATACACAAAACCCTGTCTAGGATGGTGCTAGCACCGCCCCTGACAGGAAACCCTTTGTCCAAGCTCTCCTCGCTGGAAGGGCTCCCAGCAGCAGGAGGTCAGACTCGTGTCTGTGGTGGCAGCATCCATTTTGTGGAGCTGAGGCTTCAGTTAACTTTAACCGGGGTTCACAGTTACATACATGTCGTGTCCCTCTAGAAGGGTGGAATGCTAACCCCGTTGCCAGAATTGGTGAGGGGTTAGTATTCCAATTCGTATGACACCTTACTCGACATGTTTTGATAAAGCAATACCAAAGATAGCATTTAACCGCAAGGATTATAATGCACTTAAGAGTATATGGTATGCGTTATATTGGAACAGCTATTAGGACTTGGTTCCGCAAGCTGCAAACAGGCTCAGCTCATGCCAGAGCACCATTTCACACGATTCCATGCACTCTGCCTTCAGGATTGTCAAGGCCTGCCATAGGAGTGACTGATAGGAATCTGCGTGTCCATTTTTAGGGTTAGATATAGGTATACTATATCTAAAGCAAAGGGTGATTACACCACCTTGCCCCAGCTGTCATGCAGCCAGTTGTGTCAGATTTAGATGGCCGTCCAGTGGTGGCATAATACATGCTTCAGCCCCTGGTAGGCCCTGGGTACACCTAGGCCCTGAGTTACAGGGTCTGATAAGGTGGCCCAGTACCAATTGGATAATGCACCTAAGGTACACATGTCAATTTAGTGAGAGAACAGCTAGGCTGTGGGTCTGATTGGAAGGCCCACAGCCAGAGAAAGTCGTAAACCAGTGAAACAAAAGCAAAAAATCTGGGTGATCATAGGATTGCAGACCCTACTCTCCTACACCCACCACTTTATTGATGAAATAGGTTGCCAAAGTTTCACATTGAGCATTATTATTATTATTTTCAGATCTCAGCAGAGATTTCACTATATCCTTTAACAGGGAGAAAATAGTTTTCGAGGGGTTATTGCTGGTGTTGATTCTGTTGGCAAAATATGTGGCACGAGCTTTCCGTATCCGTTTATGATAGACTTTCCGGGCCGTTTTTTATTAAAGTTTAGCAGTGGGAATATAAGCGTGTCTCCAAGTTCGTCTTGTTGTCATACATGACATCCAAAATTCACCAAGGGCAAAGCGATTCTTTGATCTTTGTAATATGCTGTACAATTTCTTTCATCTTCATTATGTGAGTCAACAATGTAATTGACCGACATTCAAACGTCTTCTTGAAATTTGATGAACTAGCCATTATGAGGGTACAAAATGTGTGGTTGAAAACATTGGCAACATTTCTGATCTTATATCATACATATATCATTATGACAATGCTGCATCTGAGTTGAAGGCAGAAGTTGTGGTTTATTAGCTCATATTCAAAGAGAAAATGTTCATGTTATTGGAATTTTTAGGTCTCGTGACCTACAATGCGCGCAAGCACATTGAGGGAACGAGAATTCAAGTGGCCAAAATCATCGTCAAACTAAGGGCTTCGTTCCTGCGGTTTTCTTGAAGTTCACGTGAATCACGTGAGCAAACAAGCACGCGCATTCACGGCCAGCCCAGCACATCAAAGGGCTTCTCCTCCCCTAGTTCTTCATGGCCGGCCGCAGGCCGGCTGTACTTTCAGTTTGCCGGCATTATCAGGTACGTGTTGGTTTTTTTTTCACTTTGTCTCCGTGCTTTTAGCTTCACTTCAAAGGCTGCTTCACACTGCATGTTTTTTTTTCACTTTGTCTCCGTGCTTTTAGCTTCACTTCAAAGGCTGCTTCACACCGCATTTCTCCTCCCCTTCCCTGCCTTCCCTCAGCATGTGCTTTCATTCGCTCTGTTTCTGCTTTCCTGTTTTTGAACGCGATTTCATTTGGATTCAGCATTGTTTGAGTGTCTTTACAATTGTTATGCGCTATGCTCACTAGAACATTGATTTTAGGTATTGTGCATTCATTTATTTTTTTCACTTTGTCTCCGTGCTTTTAGCTTCACTTCAAAGGCTGCTTCACACCCCATTTCTCCTCCCCCCCCTTCTCTGCCTTCCCTCAGCATGTGCTTTCATTCGCTCTGTTTCTGCTTTTCTGTTTTTGAACGTGATTTCATTTGGCTTCAGCATTGTTTGAGTGTCTTTACAATTGTTATGCGCTATGCTCACTAGAACATTGATTTTAGGTATTGTGCATTTATTTATTTTTTTCACTTTGTCTCTGTGCTTTTAGGTTCACTTCAAAGGCTGCTTCACACCGCATTTCTCCTCCCCCCTCCCCTTCTCTGCCTTCCCTCAGCATGTGCTTTCATTCGCTCTGTTTCTGCTTTCCTGTTTTTGAACGCGATTTCATAGGACCCGTACCTTCCTGATATGCCCCGCCGCCCAACAACCCTAGACATACAAGACCCCACATTTGAAATCACCAGAGATTCAGGTGGGGTTAAAAAGGCCATGTTTATTCACACATTGTATAAACATGACAAGCAATAACATGCATATCAAAATCACAAGTTATAACATAACTACATTTATGAGCATATCAGCTCGTTGAGCATATCAGCTCCATGAGCATATCAGCTCCATCACCTTCCCAACCCTAAGGGAGGAACACCATCTGGTTCGCATCTCGCAACTGGGTATCCTGCGCCAAGTGCCGTGCACCTGCCCCTTAGAGTGGTGGGTCCCGCCCTTCTATCCTTGTCCGCCATTACCGGGGCCCACCTCTCGACCACCAGGCTGCCCGGAGTTGCCCGGAGGCTCGAAATCTGTCGCCCTAGCCTCCCCAGCCGGTGGTCACTTCCTCCCAGTGGAGAGCTTGCCATATCCCCCTTCAGAGCTGGCCTATAGAGCCCGGCACGCGGGCTCCCATCCATCTTGTTTAGCCACTATTTACTGATCGCAGGTCTCTTCTCCGCAGAACACCCCTCAAACCATTAATCTAAGGGACGGGTGGGTGGGAATTTCGGAAAGCCGGCCTGGGTCTCGAGAATGGCCAGGTGCCGGGGTGCAGTCAGGAATCCAGGAGTGATAGCGGGAACAGAGACCCCAGACACAGGGAGTTGACCTTAAATAGGCCCAAAGTCTCCGCCCCCTGACCCTTGGGTCACGCGATATCGCCAGAGTGGAAATGGGTCGGTCGGACGCCGATTGGGCCGTCCGCCCGGCCAATCACCAGAGACCAGGGGCAGGGCCGGGTCCTAAGTGCGCGCGTTGTGATTCTCCATGCTTGTCATAGGACCCGTACCCTCCAGATATGCCCCCGCCGCCCAACAACCCTAGACATGCAAGACCCCACATTTGAAATCACCAGAGATTCAGGTGGGGTTAAAAAGGCCATGTTTATTCACACATTGTATAAACATGACAAGCAATAACATGCATATCAAAATCACAAGTTATAACATAACTACATTTATGAGCATATCAGCTCGGTGAGCATATCAGCTCCATGAGCATATCAGCTCCATCACCTTCCCAACCCTAAGGGAGGAACACCATCTGGTTTGCATCTCGCAACTGGGTATCCTACGCCAAGCGCCGTGCACCTGCCCCTTAGAGTGGTGGGTCCCGCCCTTCTATTCTTGTCCGCCATTACCGGGGCCCACCTCTCGACCACCAGGCTGCCCGGAGTCGCCCGGGAGGCTCAAAATCTGTCGCCCTAGCCTCCCCAGCCGGTGGTCACTTCCTCCCAGTGGAGAGCTTGCCATATCCCCCCTCAGAGCTGGCCTATAGAGCCCGGCACGCGGGCTCCCATTCATCTTGTTTAGCCACTATTTACTGATCGCAGGTCTCTTCTCCGCCACAAGGGTGGCCAAGGCCCACAGGTCTGACACCCTCCCCACCTGCGTTCAGAATAAATGACCAGAGTTCCTGGATAAACGAATCAGTTCCATAATCCGACAAATGCACCCCATCCTGGTGGTACATTGCTTCTCCAGAAATCATCCGGTGCTGGAGGTAGCGCAAGCGGCCCTTTACTGAGCACAACCTTGCTAGTTCGCCGTGCCCTGCGCGATATCATGCCAGACCAGACTAGTTTTATTGATGGGAACACATGTCCCAGCCAGGCAAACTCCGCTAGTAGGGCTTCCTTGACAGCCAATTGCCCCCTGTCGACCATGTTGTTGCCTCCCAAATGCAGGATAATCCAATCCGGCGATTTATGCTCTCGTGCCCTGAGCTCCTCGACAATCCGCCTCAAGTGTCGGATCCGCATCCCTCCAACGCAATGCCATACGAATTTGGTCTCGCCCAATGCGGCCGGTTTCACCACCTCTCTTCGCTGCAAGCGCACCGCCGCGCGACGCACGAAAGAGTGCCCGATTACCCATACCACGGAAGCGGGCATACTAATCAAAAAGGAGAGAGATGGAACCGTTAGACACTGCACACATATGCGTCACAATAATTCAGGCCTTACATATCGTTTGTAATAATCTGAGGTCCAGCGACCTACACCTTTCACCATGGTGGGAGGCAGACCCGCCCCAGCCGCTAAAGTTGCGGCGCCAATCCTAAAGCAATGAGAAGAATAGCCCGCTGCTCCCAATCCCAGGTTCCCCAGGGCCAACCGAAAGACTGCCTTAAATTGGTATTGAGACAGGCAATCCCCGTTTTCGTGGACGAAAAGAGCCGATCCCCCCCCCTGCAGGGCGTCGGGCAAGATACGCCTGCATACGGGATACAGGGCAGGCAGCTATCCCTGGGGCAGGCCGCAAATGGATGTTGGCCCCCTTCCCTGTTTGGTCTGTTTTGGACCGTCTCAACCGCACCACTAGGCCCCCCAGGGAGATGGAGATATCCTTGAGCTGCAGGCCCCCCCGTGATCTACTCTGGAAGCCCCCACAATCTCACCCAGGCGGAAGGCCCCGTAAAAGGCCAGGCAGAAGGCCGCCCCCAGCATGATTCCCTCAAATGGAGACAAGCAAATAACAGGCAGTACCCCCCAA
This sequence comes from Lissotriton vulgaris, assembly GCF_964263255.1. NCBI lineage: Eukaryota > Metazoa > Chordata > Amphibia > Caudata > Salamandridae > Lissotriton > Lissotriton vulgaris. Next base: position 228,870 of record NW_028254676.1, on the reverse strand, counting down.
ATATCAATCAAGGTCGGGAGATCCAATGGCCTACGACAGTCCCGCTGTGTCCCGTCTAATCGGGCCCATCCCGCTAAGGCCTTCCTGATCAAGAATGACGCCCCAGGGTCCCGCTCCCCCGCCAGTTTAGCAAAGAAGCCTGTCGCCGCCAGGGAAGCCCTAGCGTGGGACACTGTTTTGCCCTGATCCCGCAGAACCTGTAAAAAGGCATACATTGTTTCAGTTGAGAAGACCCTCTCCCCACCCGACTTTTCAACAAATGCTTTGTAATCATTAAACTGCGACTGATATGCGCGTTTGGTGCGATCACTTAGAGCGGCACCTACCAGCCCCGCTAAAGCGGGGCTCCAATTTTCCACAGTGACGTAGGGAACGTCGTCATGCGCTCTTCCGCCTGCGGGTGGAACCTTCGGAAGTCCTGCAACTTGGAACGAGACAAAGCGTCAGCAGCATGATTATCCACACCAGGTATATGCGCAGCTTTAAAAGTCAAATTCAATTTCAAGCATGCCAACACCAACAACTTCAGCAACCTCAGCACGTGCGGGCAAGTCGCCCCTTGCCGATTGATAACCTGAACCACTGCCATGTTATCCGACCAGAAGGTCACGACCCTGTCCCTGAAGCGCTCTGCCCACACCGTAACTGCCACCCAGATGGGAAAGAGCTCTAAAAAGGCTAAGTTCTTAGTCAAGCCTACTAAGTGCCACTCTGCTGGCCAGACCGCCCCACACCAGGCAGGTCCCAGGATTGCCCCAAAACCATCACTACCAGCTGAATCAGTGTATAATCCTAACTCCTTACTGGACACCGGTGGCGCGGGCCACACTACCCGCCCGTTGAAATCTGCCAGGAAATCCCGCCACACCTTGAGGTCCTCCTTCACCCCTGCTTTTAACCTCACCCGGTGATGCTTCTGGGTAAGACCCACCATCGCTCTGGCTATAGACCTCGAGAAAGGGCGTCCCATGGGAATGATCGGTAAAGCAAAGTTCAACTGCCCCACAAGCACTTGTAACTGGTGCAATGTCACCTTTTTACACGCCAATGCTCCCTAAATGGCTAGGGAAAAAGCCTTTACCTTATCCATTGGCAACCTACATTCACCCGCCACTGTGTCAATTTCAATGCCCAGGAAGGACATGCACGTGTCAGGGCCGACTGTCTTGCTCAGTGCCAGTGGCACCCCAAATTCCTTTAACATCGCCACCAGCTGGCTTAGGGCCAATGCGCAGGCATCTGACGATGCGGGCCCATTACCATTAAATCGTCTAAGTAATGCACCACATCCGTACATCCTGACTTTTGCCAAAACACCCATTGCAGCATGGAGCTAAAGGTCTCAAAGTATTTGCAGGAGACCGCACAACCCATAGGCATACATCTGTCGTAGTAAAATTGCTGTTGGACCTGAAAGCCTAACAAATGGTAATCCTCTGGGTGTACCGGTAACAAGCGGAACGCTGACTCAATATCGGTTTTTGCCAGCAACGCCCCTCGGCCTAGCTCCCTCACTTTCTGAACAGCGGCATCAAAGGATGAGTACTTCACTGAGCACTCCACCGGGTTGATGGCATCGTTTACCGATGCACCTTTTGGTGCGGATAAGTTATGGATCATTCTGAACTGACCCGGCTCTTTTTTGGGCACCACTCCTAAAGGGGAGCAGACAAAGTTCTCCCAGGGAGGGTCCGGGAACGGGCCAGCTACTCAGCCTAAAGCCCGCTCTTTCTCTACCTTTATGGCCACTACTGCGGGATGAGTTCTTGCTGAACCTTGGTTCCTACACTGAGCAATAGGAGGGACATGCGATGCTGGTATACGAAAACCGCTGGAAAATCCTTCAAACAACATCCTGGCAGCTGCCCTATCCGGATACCTACTCAGCCAAAAAGTTAGTTTCTCAATGTCGACAGGAGTAGGCAGATTAGACTTGGGGAGGCTTGATATCCTTAGGGGCGTTGCCCCCCCGTTCTTTGGCTTTCTTATTGCATTTAGATTCAGGATGGGACTGATGACCGCAGTAAGCGCAGGCATGCTTGAACTTGCACTGCCCAGGGGGCCATGTGCACCCCTTACCATTGAATGACCAGCATGTACCTTTCTTCTCGCCTGGCCCTCCCTGGGAAGTCCGAAAGGGCTGCCTAGCCAGGTGTTCCCTATTGCTTACGCTCTCTAACCAAGCATTGACCTCAACCTGATCCCAACAAATGGAGGGGTTTTCTTCCTTCGCCCAGCGAAACTCCCTATCGTATGTCAGCCAGGCAGAACCGCCTTGAGTGGCATGCGCCTTAACAATCTTATTAGTATAAAACACCAGCAGAATCGCCAACTCTGGCCTTTTTTCCAACAACACCGTAACATAGACGTGAAAGCCGAACCACCAGTTGGTTATAGTCTCCTCTATCCGAGGTCTCCGATCTCGGAAGGAGTGATCTTTCCCATCCCTGTCTTTGTAATCCTCCTCTCGCCTCTTCGGCCTGATAAGGGATAATATATCTACGTAGGCACCTCTCCAAATCTTCTCTCGCATTTCCGTGCTCACATGCGTAGCCAACATCCCTGACTGAGACAACACGTTCCCTTGACTAGTTCCCGCCTCTCTGCTCCTTAGCGTGGTGTCACCAGGCTTACCTCCTGTTGGTGGCACCGCTATCGCTGTCGCGGGGGGCTGTGCTCCAATCGCTACGCTGGGCAACGCTTTGCGCGACTCGACTAACAGCGCCAACTGCCTCTGAACATCTTGCAATGCGCCCTGTTCTGTGACCTGCGGGGGCACCCACGGTGCTGCCGCCCCAGCGCTCCCTCTCTCTAATACCCTTTCTGTGGCTGATAATTGGCCCACTAGAGTGGAAACTGACGCCAGCAAGCTATCCAACGGGTCGCCAGCGGCTGCCACTGCGGCCACCGGCTGCGGTGGGAGTGGTGCCGGAGGGACCGTGACTAATGGTACTGCGCCCCCCCGGAGCCAACGCCCTCAGCGCCTCCCTAATCTCGGACAAGACTGACCCCACTGGGTCTACTGGTGTGACCACACCCGGTTCAGGATTGGAAGGAGGGACCCGCTCTGCCTCTAAAGGAGGAGTGGGGACGGGACCACTGATCCCTCGTCCTGTTTCCCCCCGGCAGGGGTAGGCCTACTCTTCGTCCCTTTTCTTTCTGGCTGCGCCTTGGCCTTCTTCTTCAATGGCGGACAAGCAGCCTTCGGTCGCACCCCCTGCGCGGCCGCTCTACTACTTCTGGCTGCTCCCCCCGGGAAGAATCACTTTCGTCCCCGCTATCGGGGGTCTCCTTGCTCAACTTTCTTAGCAGCAATTTCATGATCTGTGCTAATTCAGGTTCAGAGTTCTTTCGCTTTTGTCCACCCTTTTTTGGAGCCATGCTAACTATTGCGCGCTTCGTACTGCCTCGCTCTAGCACCTAACGCGCCCTGCGTTCCCTGTTCCCACACTCCTGAACACCGTTCATGCCGCCCGGCAGGAGCCCGCACCACGAAGACCCTCGCACACAGCCGTAAGCCCCGCAAGGCAGCGACACTCCAATCCCTTCCCTGCACCCACCGTGACTCACGGCTGCCCACGAGGCCCCCCGAGGCACTCAACCCCTTACCTGGCTACACGAACGATGCTCAGTCCTTCTGCTTCTAGAATTTCGGAAAGCCGGCCTGGGTCTCGAGAATGGCCAGGTGCCGGCGTGCAGTCAGGAATCCAGGAGTGATAGCGGGAACAGAGACCCCATACACAGGAAGTTGACCCTAAATAGGCCCAAAGTCTCCGCCCCCTGACCCTCGGGTCACGCGATATCGCCAGAGTGGAAATGGGTCGGTCGGACGCCAATTGGGCCGTCCGCCCGGCCAATCACCAGAGACCAGGGGCAGGGCGGGGTCCGGAGAGGCCGGGTCCTAAGTGCGCGCGTCGTGATTCTCCACGCTTGTCATTTGGCTTCAGCATTGTTTGAGTGTCTTTACAATTGTTATGCGCTATGCTCACTAGAACATTGATTTTAGGTATTGTGCATTCATTTGGTTTTGTCTCCACATTTTGTGCTTTGTTTGGGATCGGCATGTTTCTGCCATAACACCATTGTTTAAATTTGAATTAAATTATTATTCTATAGTTCCAGAGCACAGCGAGTGGTGATTGATCACTAATTTTCTTTTAAAACTCATTGGTAGTATCAATTAATGGGGTTTGGGCATCTGCCCTAACCCGAGCAACTACTCAACATTACAGGACTGCCAGAATGCAATGGTGAACGCTTTTTAACTCCGGTATGGACCGTACGATTATCCTACCTCTATCTCCATAGCCGCCAACACACCGGCGACTATTTGAACACACCCAGTACTCTGCATTTTTTTGGGCATTGCAGACGGATATACACTGCGGCCGGTAGGTAAAACGGCTATGTACCATCACTTTTGAATAGTTTTGACACAACTTGTTTTTCCATTCGGGTATTCTTAAGGCTACAGGCATGCATAGGTTGCGTGTCTAGTAATCATACCAACAAAAGGCGTCTGTTGAACCCTGTATTTTGAGATTTTTTTAAAAAACGCTGGCTGAGCTAAAACCCTTGCTTCTTAAAGTGGTTAGTGTACCAATCGCACACATGGATTTCACAAGATTTGTCCAGTCAAAACCCTTAAAACTGGGGGATGAGAAAGGAAAATTCGGAAAGGAAAACAACTGCTCGTTGTTCTACATCAAGGTCAGTTCAGGAAGTGTGTTTTCACTGTGTATCTGGCAATACCATTTATGCCGGGCTTGCACACACAGGACAGTTCACAAGTTGTGATTTCCTAGACTGCCGTAGTTTAGTTTTGCTGCCACTGTACGAGTGGGGCTTCTGCTTTCTGAAACTGCACACTAACCATCACTTCTCTGGGTGTGCTGCTCGAACCTTCTGCTGAAAGCACAAATCGGGCAGATTGGAGAGTTCTTACGGCGGTCTGGTGTCTTCGCTCGCACCCTTTATCCATGGCGTCGGGCCAGCAACCCTTCCACTTAAGGTCTAAATTCCTGTGGGATAGCTTGTTTTTTAAAAATTATTATTATTATTAACTACAAGTACGCCATCTGCCCTAACAAGCTGGTGAAGGATCCAGGCTAAGGCTCAGCACCGCCGTGAGGCGTGCAGACGATAATACTGGTCACGTGACAACGCCGGGCCCAATCAGCGACAGAGGCTTTATTTACCACCGCTTCCAAAAACTAACATGAAAATAAACAAGCACTTGCGTTGCCAATAGGTCTCGCAGTAGGAAAGTTGGAGCTATTACAATTGCACATAACAATGCCTTTTATTTGTGTTTTCATTTTAAAAACATAAAGGGCTTTGTCTTTTACAAAACCAATAGCTCCAACTTTCCTATTACGAGACCTATTGGCAACGCCAGTGCTTGTTTTACAAGATCTACTTTTAGCTTTAAAACCTGCTAATGCAGTGTTTCAAACACAGCAAACAAATGTGTCTTATGCAGTAGAAGTTGTATAGTCCACACTTAGTGCCCTGAGAGCACTGCATGCAGATCCAATGTTTTCTACCAAGTACTGTTCTTCTGATGTGTTAGACGAAACTACACGTGTTAATCATGGATCAAACAGGAGAAGGACTCTCAACTGCCAATTTGCAGATTCATTGGTACTGTCAACAGTTGGACAATTTGCAGATGAAACTTCCTTTTCTCAGCAGCAAGTGCTTAGGCAGCCCATCTTGAACATTTTGATCAGAGCAATAGCTGAAATGGAGACCAGATTCCCCCACAAGAACATTAAAACTATCTAAGCCATTTCTATCTTGGTTCCCTCATCACCTCATTTTCTTGATGTGAACAAGTGTGCACCCATTCTAGACCTAAATAATGTAATCAAAGTTACACTAGTAGCGGAACTAATGGTTGCAAAGCCATTGTTACAAGAAAAAGTCACAAATGGTGCAGATGTTGCCACCATTTGTGAACAGGTGCATGATTATCCTGAAGCTTTTTCAGTACTTTATGAAATGTATGTATCTGCTCTGGTTACAAGGTTTTTAACCGCAGCCTGTGTGGACCACCTTTCCAACCCTATCCTGTGTCACCACACCTTTCTGACACACAATGAATCATGATCAGAAACAGAATTTGACTATTTTAGCACATGAGGAGTTCATGGCAAACCTATGTATGGATGAGTTTGTAAGGGAGTTTTTTAAAGAACAACAAAAGGTTACCTCTATGACTGCAACGGCTAGTTCTGCAACTGTTAGGCGTGAAAACTGTTGGCAGTTTTCAAAAATACTCCTTTCTCTTTTATCAAATGTGTTACTGTTTTTCACAAATTTGTATCTATGAAAGTACATCGCAAAAGAATGACAAGAAAATAAAATGTATAAAGTTAAATTTATGCAGCGAAATAAGTGTTGGACAAATTACAACGAGTAAATAGCCAGCCTTTCTAGTGCAATGATGTCAAGGTTTTCGTGCGGTAATAGGGACCTCCTTAATCTTGAGCTATTATAATATGCTTGACATTCAAGTACTTGTGCTCAAGCCTGGCCTGCTGGAATTTGATAGTTTGCACTTAGGTACATACATTGCTCTTACTTTCAAATAACTCTCCACATGCTCCGTATACACACAGAATCGATCCTAAGTATCATGGTGACTGTTTGCAAGTATATATGATGTAATCTAAGGCTTGTATGCTACCTCCAGAAGCCACAAAGTGGGCCCACAGTAGCACATCTGAATGCTCCATTGGCCCACCCAAATAATTATTCCTGGTGTCAGATTTACAAGCACTCTTACCTGTAGGATGCTTGTTGGAGGATTTCGCAGAGACGTTATAGACCAACTACCCGTGACTCTAAGTAATACCCAGTGATGTATTACTTAACACTAAGGCTATTAAATAAAATTTAGGGAGGAGGGCTGGATCGGGGAAACTACCTGCTCCTTAATTGTCGACCTGCGAAGCAATAAGGAAAACTTTTGTAACTTCAGCTTCTTTTAACTGTTAAACTATTATCCTAAACTAAAGTTGTACTCCTTATAGTTAAACTCAAAAGGAGCCTACCTGCTACTTCTGAAGTTAGGGGTCGCGTCCGTGTTGTCGTTGTGAAGAAAGATGGAGGAGATGTTGATAGTCTTCGTGGAGATTTTGGGTGCAGTCTTGTGGTGACATTTTGTGTTCCTATATTCAGAATGTTAGACCTGGCATCATTGGCTTGAGTCTCTCCTCCATTTTTTCTGTTTGTCTCCACTGTTTTGCAATGTTTTGCTGGATAATGCTTTGGGCGCCGTGCCACTGCTGATCAGTGCCACAGCGCAAGTGCTCCCTATGTTAAATTGATGTATCGATTGTACTCCATGTTTGGTTTATTTGGTTTACTGTCAGTCCCCAGTCTAGTGCACCAGGAGTGCCGGGGCTGGTAAATCCAAATGCCGCTCGTGGGCTTGCAGCACGTGTTGTGCCACCCACAAGAGCGGCCTCGTAAAAGAATGTCTACGGGTCGGTCATTGCGAGACCTACGTGCAGTCTGGTACTGTCACGCGGACTGCGCAAGTATACCTACTTGCCAGCCCCTCAGCCCTTCCCTTAACTTCATGTTAGTCGCCCCTATGGTAGGCCCACGGGCAGGGTGCATTGTAAGTATAAGGTAGGACACTCCTGACCAAGTTGGCATGTCCTAATAGTGAATTACAGCCATCTTCGTTCTTCACTATTGCGAGGTAACCTGCTCTCCGTTGGTTAGAATGGGCCGCCGGGATTATTAATGCTATGATCCTAGCTGGCTCGGGGAGCATGGTGCAATGTCGAGTTTGGTATCCCTGAACTCGGGGTTTAATTACGCATCCGTTGGTGTGGATGGTTTTTGGACTCTGGGTTTGAAAATAGCACTTTTAGAATGTGTCTATTTTCTTGTCTAACCATATCTGGTTTCTGCTGGTCTTGCGTGTGTGTGACAGGAGCTGGGTGGCTCCAGAGGTCTGGATGAGTCAGTGTGGGATGAGTGGGGCATTTACGTTGAGAGTAGGGGGAGAGTAGTTGCTGATAGCCTGCCCTGCCTGATACAATGCTGGCTCCACCTCCTGCCAAGCGGCTGATGGCTCTGTGCCTGCCATGGACGATCCTAACCCCACCTCCTGCCAGGAGGCCAATAGCTCTGCTCCTGCTAGTGACAATGCTGGCTCCACCTCCTGCTGAGCGTCTGAGGACCCAGCCCTGCTCAGTGAATAGGCCAGGTGCTTCTGCCTGGCTCCACCCACAACAGAGCCAGGATGTTGGGAAATCCCCCTGCATGGACAAAGGGATCAAAGCCGAAAAGGGGTATAAGAGAAGGACCCCTGGACCAAGAAAGCAGATCACTTCTGACAAGGAACCCTGTAACCAAGGACAAGAGGCCTGCTGATCTAAGGACTTGCCTACCCCTTCTGCCAGTGTGCTGTTTGCTGGGGGGAATCCTGCAGTGCTTCTTTATTTTTGCCAAGGAACCAGGAGAGTGGAACTGCGTGTGTACTCTCAAGTTTGCTAAGAAAATCTCCAAGGACTGGAAGAGTGCCAGTCTCCTGCTGAAGTCACAGGGCTAAAGGACTTCATCTGCTTAAAGTGCTATTTGCTGGAACCTGTGAATCCGGCCCCTCTGAAAGAACCAGCAATCTCGACGCCAACAGACGTCGCCGAATCCAGCTCGACATAGTGAGTAACGGCTGCAGTGTCCCGCTTCCTCGACGCCGGCCGCCGGGCCCGATCGACGCCAGCAGCAACGCCAGTGAGTAGCGAGTTCGGCTCCAGCTCCAAGGGACCTCGTGTCTGCACCGCTGCTGATCGCATCGCCCTCGTGCCCTCTCGACGCTGTGAGCGCTGCTCACTCTTTGCAACCTCATCATCGACATCGACGACTACTGAGGCCTGATCGACACCGAAGACGCGACGTCGGATTGCTCGACGCCGCTGATCATCGTGTGCTTCATTTTCCAAGGTACTGTGTTGTTGGGGGTCCGTGTGACTCCGGGCTCGACGTAGCGCTCCTCGCGGTCGACGCCGAACCTTTGGATTCACTTTGCCTCGACGTCGTGTAGCTCCCGTGTGGGTTACATTGTTGCTAAGAACTGTGTTTCCAGGAGAAGAGTTGCTTTGATACGAAAAGACTTTGTGCTAAAGAAAAAACTACCTTTGAACTATTATTTCCCCTTCCAAGAGTATTTATTAAGATTGTGTATATTTTTGGCGTTATTTGGTCTTGTGCTAAGCCTTATATAAAAATACTTATTTTTATAATACTACTGTGTCGTGTCCATTTGTAGTGTATTCACTTTATTACTGTATGTGGTCATACATGCTTAACGCACAGCCTCTGAGATAAGCCTGTCTGCTCTGCCAAACTACCAAGGGGGTGAGCAGGGGTTATCAAAGGGTGTGATCCCCTTGCCCTGCCTAGAAAAGGTGTGTCCCTATTTGTCAGAAGTGTATACCTCTGCCAACTAGAGACAGCCGGTTCTAACACAGAATTATAATAAGTTACTGATTTTCTGTATCAAAGAAGTACCACTTTAAACTGTAGGTTTTTAACATTCCATTTTCTGTGTCACGTACTCCTTTAGCCTCTTGATTTCGTTCCTTCACAACCTGTTAGCTTAATGTAACAAAAATTAGAAGTAGAGATAACAAATTCTAATACAACTAAAGTCTATGGACTCTTTAAATCACTACTGTGTTCATTGATTATCAGTGTTATTTTATTAAAGTTTTAAAGTCTTAATTCTTCTCTTTCAGGGAAACAAGAAAGTTCTTTGGTCAGGATTCAAATAATTGTCTTTGAATTATTGCTAGGTAAGTATGTTTTTTTCTAGGTTGCTTGCGATGGGCGCCTGCTTCAATGTAGAAAATAAGTTCACTTAGCTTTGGTATGCTTATCTTTCCTTTGTTCAGCGTTCGAGGAGATGAAGGTTTCCGTGGCTTTCGCTGGCTTCCAGGGCGTTGTCTCGATGTTGCATCTCCAGGAAAGCAGGACATGTGAGTTCACTCGAAAGGAAGGAAGGCAAAGCATCTTGGTAAAGTTGGATGGGGCTATTAATACTCATGCCACACCCAAACGGCTCTGACACATTGCGCACATTTTCCTGCGTGCGTATGCGTCCTACACTGTACTTCTTTTGCCGGTAACTGAGACGAGAGCGAAGCAAGCTCTCTCGTCTCTGCAAACAGACTCAGCGAGAATTAACCAGTCCCCCAACAAATCACGACACTCTTAGCATAAATATGAGGCCTGCTTATTTCCCAAAATAACGATTTGTTACAAATATATTGAATAACAACTATGATGCACAATTAGAATGTACAATAAGTATACAATAAAATCACTGGTGTGCAGGATGCACGGGACAGGGATTGGGTTTCAAAGTGGGATAAGCTCCTTTGAGGGCATTGCGCCTACTTCTTGGGTGACGTAACAGATATTATGACAGTACTCCCCCCTTAAGATTACCCCTAAAACTTGAGGGACTGGTTTTGGTTTCTCTGGGTATCTCAGATGAAATTGTTTTACCAAACGAGGAGCATTCTGCAAGTTAGCAAGAGGCTCCCAAGAGTGCTCTTCTGGGCCTTAGCCCTTCTACTGTACCAGATTAAACAATTTACCACGAATTTATTTTGAACCCACAATTCTTTGTACTTCAAATGCTGGGACCCCATCAATTAGCACAGCTGAGGGAATTTTCTTTAGTCTGGTCATGGGATTAAATGGTTTAATCAAAAACACATGCAACACTGGGTGACATCGATATTTATGAGGTAAAGTCAACTTAACGCTGACTGGGCTTATTATTTTCTCTATGACAAATGGTCCCATGAAACAGGGACAGAATTTCTTACAAGTTTTTATCTTAAGATGTGTTGTGGATAATAACTAGAGGAAGTGCGGATATCCATGTTTAAAGTTTTCCCTAGATGTTGCCAGAAATGAGAAAGGAATTGGGGGCCTCTATTTGAAATTATCACTGAGAGAATTCCATGTAAACAAATTATTTCTTTAGACAATATTTGAGGTAATTCTTTAGCTGTAGATATCTTTTTTAATGGGACAATATGACCCAATTCGAGAAAAATATTCAACTATGGTTAAAATGGTGGTAAAACCATTACTTGTTTTAGGGAGCTCAACTATAAAATCTAAAGAAACTGTATGCCAAGGTTGAGGTGGAATTGGAAGAGGAAGAAGAAGACCACTAGGTGATTGATGTTGTGCTTTGTTCTGAGTACAGATAACACAGGTCTCAACTCAATTTGTAACATCCAATAACATGGATGGCCACCAAAATGTCCTTTTAATTAAGTGGTAAGTTTTTGTTATGCCAGGATGTGCAGATACTAACGTATCATGATGGAGTTGTATTATTGAGCTTGTAAGAATGGTGTGGGTACAAAAATGTGTTCATTCATGTACAACAATTTGTCTTTTAATTGCAATAAAGGATATTGTTTCTGCCACTCATGTGTTTGCTTTTCTTGTAACCTTTTTTCAATATCCTCTACAATATCCGTAAATATCACTCCAATTTGAAAACAGAGATCAGATAATATAGGTTGAATAACTTCTGGGAAGTAACATTTTTCGTCAGAAATTCCCATACGTTACAAGGCATCAGCTTTTTGATTCGCTTTTCCTGGACGATAAGTAATTACAAAACTGTAATCATTAAAGAAAAGTGTCCGAGGGGGCGTGGCCAAATGGCGGAGTAGGAGGACGTGTTGTCCCGAGCTCCCGTGCCCGTCCAGGCCCCAAGCCCTTCAATAAGCTTATCCTCCCCCCGTAATCGCTTGGAGGAGCGGCGAGAGCAGAGTGAGCTACCGGGTTGCTGCCAACCTGAGCCTGGGTCCCGCAGTAAGCCGGATTGCCGAACGCAGAGAGTTCGAACATTGGAGCTCCGGGCCAGGGAAGAGGCGTTGGCCGGAAGCCGAGACGTGACTGGAGGCGGCGTTGGGCCGAGAGCCCCCGAAGGATCGGTGCGGAGCTGCAAGGGGTGGCGTCTGCGGAGATGCAGCTGTGATCGACAGTGCCCAGAGGAGAGCCAAGCCGAGCCCCGAGTGCGACCCCCCACCCCCTGGAAGCCGGTTCGGCAGACACTCGAGACCGCGGCTGCGGCCTAGACCGGAAGGGGCTGCGGGGCCTGGGCTGCGGGGAGGAGGCCCGGCGGCAGAGACGTGATCCCGGCGCAAAGCAGAAGCCCCGGTGCGAGAACGACCCTAGGACCCACGGCTGTTGGCCCAGTCCGGGGTGTTGCGTGGAGCACTCGGGACCTGGGGCGAAAAGAACCTAAGGCTGCGGAGAGGCGGAACCACACACGTGAACCGGCGGCGGCACGGGCCCTTCCCAGGGGTGCCGCAGGAGGTGAGGAGGATCCAGGCGGGGCGAGGAGGTGCACCGGAGCCCTGGGGGCAGTGGGGAAGACCTCCGGGGATTGCCGGCGAGTGATGTGCCCCATCTCCAGAGGCAGCTGAGGCCCACCGCGAACACGCCCGTACCAGACGGGGGGACTGGCCGAAGGGGAGCGGAAGGCACAGCCAGGAACAGAGCACATAATGGCCCCCTCTGAGAGCCGCCGCAGCTCCGCGGGCGGACACTAACGGACGGAAGTGGAGAGGTGCCAACCCGAGCTCGGAAGACCGCCTGGAAGGATCACCTGGCTCAGACCGCAGGAGAGGCCGCGCATGCTGCTCACCGGTGACTGAGGGCCCGCTGGTGCACGCTGAAACGAATAGACAGTGAGTGACCTGGGGTATAGGCTGGAAGTGGCCTGAGGTTTGGCACGGACCTGAGCACGGGGACCACGTGAGGTTGGCCAGAGGGAGTGTGCAGTACCGGAATGCAGGACCCCGCTGACTAACCGGAGACTTGGGCCCAGAGACTTTGCATGCAACCATATTTGGGAGACAGGAGCCATCACCAGGATTCTCCACAGCCCTTCACACCCGGGGCTTGGGGCACGGTGGGCGGCGCCGGACGAGGATACCGATTGACCACCTTAGACCCGGATTACAGTTGGGAAGCTATAACTATTTGGCTGAACGCGGTGCGCCGTGAAGGGATACAATCACCCTTGCCCAGAAGCAGAAGTCGGGATTGGTACTGTGAGCATTGAATTGACAAGTGCGGTCCGGGCACAGAGCGGCTGGCCTATTGACAAAATGGCCGGACAGAAGAGCGGCAAAAGAAATGAGCGCACGCTCCCAGAGCTGCTCGGTAGATCCCAGAGCAGGGGGGACAGGCCTCAGTCATCGCCGGGCTCAGCTGGAGGCTCACAATCAGCGGGGACAGCGGAACCCCCGGTCACCAGGTCCTTTTTGGAATCCCTTTTTGGCACACTGCGGGACGACTTCCAAGCCTTGAAGCAGGAGGTAGCGGGTGAGGTGCGAGAAATGCGCAGGGAAGTGGACGGCTTGGGCGAGAGGGTGGCCACGGTGGAAGGTTCCACGCAGCGACAGGATGAAGAAATCACACACTTGCAGCAGGAGGTGCTGCTCCTTAGGGAACAACATCTAGACCTTCAATTGCACAACGAGGATTTGGAAAACAGGTCCCGAAGAAACAATATAAGGGTCCGAGGTGTGCCATCCTCGGAGGAGACCACAGACATTGCCAAGTACTTGCAGGAACTCTTCCGAGACATCCTAGGTGAAGCAGCAGACTTTTCCATAAGAATTGACAGGGCGCACAGGGTGGGACCGCCACGGCGAGCAACGGCTCCGCCACCGGATATACTGGCCTTCCTCCCCAATTTTCCACTGAAGGAACGGATAATGGCTGAGGCGTGAAAGAAACAATCACTAACGTTCCGCGGTCACCCGGTGGCCCTGTATCAGGACCTCTCCACAATCACACTTCAAAAGCGCAAAGCATTCAAGATAGCGACAGACTTCCTGCGGCAGCATGATACGTCCTACTCATGGGGACATCCCATCCGCCTTATATTCAAGTGGAATGGCGAGACACACCAACTGAGATCCTTAAAGGACACATGTGAAGTGTTAGGGATCACCGCGGAGGAAGAAGAGTCCCATACACCGCGGAGGAGACACGCCGCCGACGGAGGATGGCAGAGGGTCGCAAGGCGAAGGACATTGGCTGTATCACGGAGACCGGGCTCGCCTACTATCAGGGCCGAGATGGCAGATGCCATTCAAACTGTTTCCAGAGACTTAGCGGTTGAAGAGGAGGTCGCATTGACCGAGTGAAAATGCTCCGGGGGGAGACCAACATTGCATTGCTGTGAACACACCACAGACTTGTCCAGTAGGGACATGACTGGGACTATTCGTAACAGGACTCTGGAGGTTTTGGGGAAGGGGGGAGGAAAGGGGGAGTTTGGAGGGCGAGTTGAGGGGATGGGGAGGGGTGTTGGGGAGTTGGGGGTTGGGGTCCCGGGGAGTTGAACAGGGGGGGTTCGAGGAAGTCCCGTCCAGTGCTGGAGATGCATTTGTACCGCCCTGTAGGGGCTCTCAGGTCAGAGTGGCAGAAGATCCACTGTTTGGTAACCCTGACTCACCGCCTTTGAAACACTGTGTAACTGATGTATGGCAGGCCTCAAAGTTGTGACCCTAAATGTTAAGGGGCTAAACAATCCTACGAAGAGGAAAGCGATCCTGTCATTGCTAGAGAATACGCGGGCAGATATCTGTCTTCTCCAGGAGACTCACCTATTACCACGCGATTGCCACAGGCTGCGGTCCCGCCATTTCCCCACACAGTTCTTCTCCTCCAACAATACCAAAACCGCTGGGGTTGCAATCTTAGTGTCCAAGTCCTTCAGGGGGGAGATTTTGTACAAATTCACGGAACAGAAAGGGAGACTCCTCTCCTATAGATTTAAGTTGGGAACCTTTCAATTTACTATTGGGACCATCTACAGCCCGAATGAGCAGCAGGAGCGCTTCCTTCACTCTGCGTTGGTTGACGTCACGGCATCACCCGACAGGCACATTATCATGGGGGGGGGATTTGAACATGGTGTTTGACTCGTCGGTGGACAGGTCAGCTCAGCGTCGCCCACAAACCGGGGAATTGTCACAATCTGGAAAAACGCAGCTGGCTGATTTGGATCTTCACGATCTCTGGCGCCGGTTTCACCCCTTAGATACGGACTACTCCTACTACTCACATGCATACAAGACATACGCTAGACTTGACTATCTGTTGGTCACCGGGCCGGTCCGCGATCTAGCTGTGGCGTCGGACATAGGGGTCCTTTCTCTCTCGGATCACGCACCGGTTTCTGGAACCTTTTCTCTTTCGTCTGACTCAGCCCATCGCGGGGTCTGGCGCCTTCGAGACGCTCTTTTGCACAAAAAGTCGGTTGTGAAACGCATAATAGAGTCTGTAGGGGACTTTCAGTCACATAATGATAACCCAGACACTCAGTTGGCAACTTAATGGGCAGCACTAAAGGCAGTTCTGAGGGGAGAGTTCATCGCAATCTCCTCAGCAGAAAACAGAGAAAGGCGGTTGAAACGAGAAGAACTAACGCAAAAAGTTAGAGAACTTGAACAGGTACACTGCCGCACCGGGGCCCCCAGGATGTGGAGGCAACTGAAGGCAGCGAGGAAACTCCTGTCGGCCTTGGATTCGGACAGGGCAGAATACGCGGCGTTACGTCTGAAACATGCTTTTTACACAGGTGGTGATAGATGCGATCGTTTGTTGGCGAACAGACTCAGGGTAACACACCAATGTAGGAGGGTGAGGGAAATTGCGATTGGTGTGGGGCAGACAGCCACCGACGACGCTGCGGTGGCTGATGCCTTCCGCCAATACTACTCTGAACTGTATGCTGGGGAGAGCTCGTGAGGGGGGTTACCGAGTACCTATTTCAACACGGTGACCCTTCCATCCCTGGTATCAGCACAGGCGGAGTATTTAGAACGAGAGATACAGATTGAGGAGGTTCTTGCGGCCATCTCTAGGCTCAAGCACGGGAAAGCCCCGGGCCCAGACGGCTATACCACCCTCTTTTACAGAACGTTTAGCGCCACTTTGGCGCCCATTTTAACTAAGTTGTTCAACTCCTCAGTCTCGGGGGCAATTCCCCCGGATCACTTGCAAGCCACGGTATCGGTCATACCAAAGCCGGGGAAGGACAGGGCTCAGTGCGGCTCATACCGACCGATCTCCCTCTTAAATGTCGATCTCAAAATCTACACTGGGATCCTTGCAGCGAGGTTAGCGCTGTACCTCCCTGGTTTAGTGGAGCCTGATCAAGCCGGCTTTGTGCCGGGTAGACAGACTGTCGACAATACCAAGAGGGTGGTTCACATTCTAGAAAAGGCCTCACGGATCCCTGGAGAGAGGATGTTATCGGTAGATGCTGAAAAAGCGTTCGACCGAGTGCATTGGCCATATCTGGAGCAGGTGATGGCGAAGATGGGCATAGGGGAGAAATTTCAGACTATGGTGTTTAATTGTTATAAGTTTCCGTCGGCAGCGGTGCGTGTGAACGGCTGTAGCTCCAAACGGTTCACTATCGAACGAGGCACCAGACAAGGATGCCCACTATCCCCTCTCCTCTTCGCTCTTTACATGGAGCCTTTTGCCCAGAGAGTACGACTGAACCCAGATGCGACAGGCGTGAGGATGGGGGGCTATGTCCACACGGTCAGCCTCTATGCTGATGACGTGATTCTGACACTGGAAGACCCGAGACGGGCTCTGCCCGCGTGTATTGACGAACTCGAGGCCTTCTCGAGGGTATCTGGATTCCGTATGAACATGGGGAAGTCCACAGCGTTGGACATCTCCCTGACACCCACGACGAGACGGGAGTTGCAGGGACTTTTTCCCCTGCAGTGGTCGCAACACCAGGTACAATACTTGGGTATCCTGTTGGCACCCACACTGCAGGCGATGGTGACTGTTAATTATGCGGCACTGGGCAAGTAGATCAAGGAGGAACTGGGGAGATGGAGCAAGAGTAAAATCTGGGAGTCCCCGACCTTGGTAAATATTTTCAGGCGTCACAGCTAGTTGAGTGGAGCAGGTGGGAGTCAGACAAGCACTGGCTATTTCAGGACCAAGTGGTGGCGGGGCGCCCCTTGCAGGAAGTACCGTTCCTGCGTAGATCTCACCGCCCTCCAAATCTATACGCCTCTTATGTCACAAGGGTCCCGCTGAAAGTATGGGATGTTACTAACAAGCACTTTAGCCTCACCACGTTCCCCTCGCCATTCACCCCCATAGTGGACAACCCGGACTTTACACCGGGGATGGAACCCGGAGCATTTACGCATTGGCGGACGAATGGTTGCAGGGCACTCTTTCACCTGTACGGCGAGGAGGGGGTCCTTCCATTTCAGAGCCTCAGGGAGAGCTATCAGTTGGCCGAAACAGATAGAATGCGATACTAGCAGGTACGACATTGGGCTTTACAGCCACAAGTGAGGGAATCGGCAGACAGGAAACTGCTACCGTATGAGAAGTGGCTGGCGACGCGTTCGTCGGATTTAAAACTTAGCACGGATCTCTTTAAAATGTTACAACTCCCTCCTTCCCACTTTTATATCCCTGGTAGGGAACGATGGAGCAGGGAACTGGGCAGGTCACTTAGTCACAAGGAGTGGGATCAGATTTCATACAGAGCGAGACACTCCGCCTATCACGTCGGCCTTACCGAAACATTTACGAAGGTGACTACCTATTGGTACCATACCCCGGAACGGCTGCACGAGATGCACCGGAACATAGAAAACACCTGCTGGCGTGAGTGCGGAACCGTAGGTACATTGACACATATCTTATGAGAGTGCCCACTATTACACCCCTATTGGACAGAGGTGATTGATGAGATTGATGCTTGTTTTGGAATTGAGTTGCCCCGCTTCCCGGCTTATGTCCTGCTAGGTCTCCCTAATGGCTTAATGTACCCTTTGAAATCCCGTAGAGGTAGGCAGATAGCGATAGCACTGGGCTCAGCGGTTCAAAATATCCTAATACATTGGCGCACAACCACTACCCCATCCCTTACCGGTGGCTACACAGGCTGTGGCATGTCCTGGTCATGGAAAAACTATCACTTATGCTGGCCGGGGAGGTGGAGCAATTTGAGGAGCTGTGGCAACCCTTCCATGCACTACTAGCTACGGAATTCAAAGAACTTACATGCCCGAAATATCTGAGGCTGCTGAGACTCACACCACCAACAGAGCACAAGGTCTAACAGGTTTCTTGCATTAGACATAGACGAAGAGGGTGACTGCAGCGCGGGTACACACACATTGTTAAATAATTAGCACTGGACGGGGAAGTTGGGAAGGGAAGGGGGGGCAGGGTATGGGAGGGAGTTGGGGGGTTGTTTCATTGGAAAGGAAGGGTATAAGGGGCTTGTTTTTGAATTTTGTTCCTCACTTCGGCTACGCATGTAGGAGCGGAACACAGTAAGGCCCCCGATGAGCCTGGGGACCTTGAGCATGACTTCCAACGGGGCTCCTTGGAATATGGCATTAATTCTATTGCATGACTGACGCTCCCTTTTGCCTCTGTACCCTTCCTATGATATTCTTTCAATAAAATACTTTAAACATAAATGAAAAGTGTCCAACGTAACTGTCTTGGAGTAAGAGCTTTTACTGAACGTAGACTCTGTAGATTTCTATGATCAGTATAAATTGTCACAGAATGTCTAGCACCTAACAAGTAATGACGCCATTCTTCAAATACAGCTTTTATGGCTAAGAACTCTCTATCCGCAATAGCATGGTTTTGTTCTGTGGGGTTAATTTTTTCGAATAATATGCTATTTGATGCATCTGACCTGAATCTATATGTCTTTGGGACAAAATTACCCCAACAGCAAATTGGGATGCATCAGCTTCAACTATGAAGAGAAGGGAAGGGAAGGGAAGGATCAGGATGCATTATGATTGGAGCCGAAGTAAATTGTTTTTTTACATTTTGAAAAGCTTCTTCAGCATCTTTTGTCCATTCGAACTTTACGTTCTTTTGTAATAATCTGCTGATTGGTGCTATTATTTGAGAAAAATTACAAATAAATTGCCTGTAAAAGTTAGCGAATCCTAAAAAACTCTGAATTTATTTAACTGTGGAAGGACTGGGCCAATCAAGAACTGCCTGGATCTTTTTTGGGTCCATTTCTATTCCTTTCGGACTTAGAATATATCCAAGGAATTCCACCCTTGTATTATGAAAGGTACTTTTTTCTAATTTTGTAAATAGAGAATTTTCAAGAAGCTGTTGAAGAATTGCTCTTACTTGTTTTACATGTTCTGCAGTGTTCTTTGAATAAATGAGAATGCCATATATGTAAACTACACAACAAACATCCATAAAATCTCTCAAGACCTCATTTATAAAAAATTGGAATGCTGCTGGAGCTTTGCAGAGTCCGAAAGGCATGATTTGGTATTCATATAGGCCGAATTTGGTACGAAATGCAGTTTTTCATTCATCACCCTCTCGGACTCTTACTAGATGATATGCTCCACGCAGATCCAACTTAGTGTAAATTGTAGCATCTTTTAACTGGTCTAACATAGTTGGAATAAGTGGAAGCGGGTATCTGTTTTTGATAGTTACACTGTTTAAAGTGCGATAATCAATGCACGTTTGCTATTCTCCCCCTTTCTTCACAATAAAAAATAGAGGGGAAGATACAGGGGATTTGGAATGTCAAATAAAACCATTGGCTAAATATTCATCGAGATATTCTCTCAGGTGTTCCTTTTCTTTTTCTGTGAGAGCATATATTCTGCTACATAACAAAGTAGCTCCAGGCATTAAATCAATTCGACAATCAAAATCTCTATGTGTAGGTAGAGTATTAGCTTTCTTTTTATCGAATACATCAACAAGATCGGAATATTCCATTGGGACTCCTTCCAACAATAATACACTTTTAGAATCCTGTGGAAAATCATAACCTTGAACTAATAGTTCTGAGACCTGACGCTGTAAACAAATACAATGACAAAATTCAATGTTAAACAAGATTGTCTTCTTCACCCAATCAATCTTGGGATTATGCTTCACAAGCAATGGGATTCCTAAAATAAGACGGAATTGTGGAGCATCTATGATGTCAAATGCAATGTCTTCTTTATGTATGGAGGAACATCACATACATTCATTGTGGTATTGTATAAGTCCAGAAGATAATTATTTTCCGTTAACTGCTCTGACAATTTCTGGGTGAAGTGTGGGTTCTGACCTTAAATCTAATTCTTGTAAAAAGTGTGTGTCAACTAAATTGCCTGTGGCTCCTGAATCAATTAAAGCGTCAACTGACCAGATTCTTTTTTGTCTTGAATGAGACGATAATGAGATTTTAATACTAAGATGTTGAAAAGTTACGTCTGGAGTCACGGAGGCCAAACTAGATAATTCACTCGACAAACTGACCTCTTGTTTTGTCGAGCACATTAGTTTTCTGAATGCTGAATTAAACCTGCATCTTTCCTTTAGGTTTATTTGGATGTGTAGGACATTCTCTCACGAAATGCCCTGCTTTGTCATAGTAAAGGCATTGATTTAGCTTTCTTCTTTTGTCTTTCTCTTCTTTTGAGAGAGGTCATTTTATAGTACCAATTTGCGTTGGTTCTCCCAGGTCTACTTTTGTCGTAGGTTTGGCTTTAAAACTAATCCTGTCTTTGTAAGAAAATACCTTATGTTCTTTTTCCCTTTTTCACCCTTGCGTTCTGATAAACGGTGATTCAGTTTTACTACTAAATCTATGAACTCCTCAATGTCATCAGGAGGATCTAGAATTTGTGTAATCATATCTTTTAATTCGTCTCTCAAGCCTTTGTAAAAAAGAGAAACCCTCTTCCTTCCGGCCAATCTGCTTCTATAACCAATCTGTTGAACTGAGAAATATAATGTAATAAATCTGATGACCCTTGTTTCAAATGAAGTAATTCATGATCTGTAGACTGAACAAAGACATGTTTCGCCAATAGTTTTTTCAATGTATTCTTAAATCGTCTGAAATCAAAGAAAATTGAATTGTTCCGTTCTACATTTGGCACTGACCAAAGGGCTGCATGGCCTCCTAAATAAGATGATATGAAAGCAAATTTTGATGAGTCATCAGGGCAGGCTGTAGGTTTAGCTATGAAATGTAAATTACATTGATTCAAAAAAAATTTAAACATATTGTAATCCCCATAAAATCCTTCTGGTTGTGCTATAGGAACTGTTACAGGAGTCACTACCTGGATTTGAGTAGGTGCATTCGTAGAACTTGAATGTAAAGTCTGCATTCCAGGCTGAATCGTTGGTGGTTTCAGCATTGATTTCCGAGTGCCCGGAAAACTCCAGGTGGTAGAGCTTGGAACACTAGCGCTTTGCATGCCAGTCTGTAGGGCTGTGATATCCCTTCTAAGGATGGCATTTTCCGCTTTTATACCAGTAAAAAATACTTGCTATGTCCTGCAAAGAGACTGAGGTAGTTGGTTCCATAACGTTTGGGCGAAATGATATTCGTGGGCTTTGCCTTCTGTCAGATTTACAAGCACTCGTACCTGTAGGATGCTTGTTGGAGGATTTCGCAGAGATGTTATAGACCAACTTCCCGTGACTCTAAGTAATACCCAGTGATGTATTACTTAAGACTAAGTCTATTAAATTGAATTTAGGGAGGAGGGCCGGATCGGGGACGCTACCTGCTCCTTAATTGTCGACCTGCGAAGCAATAAGGAAAAATTTTGTAATTTCAGCTTCTTTTAACTATTATCCTAAACTAAAGTTGTACTCCTTATAGTTAAACTCAAAAGGACCTACCTGCAACTTGTGAAGTTAGGCGTCGCGTTCGTGTTGTCGTTGTGAAGAAAGATGGAGGAGATGTTGATAGTCTTCGTGGAGATTTTGGGTGTAGTCTTGTGGTGAAATTTTGTGTTCCTATATTCAGATGTAAATAATTAGAATAATTACTGATTTTCTATATCAAAGAAGTACCACTTTAAACTGTAGGTTTTTAACATTCCATTTTCTGTGTCACTTACTCCTTTAGCCTCTTGATTTCGTTCCTTCACAACCTGTTAGCTTAATGTAATAAAAATTAGAAGTAGAGATAACAAATTCTAAAACAACTAAAGTCTATGGACTCTTTAAATCACTACTGTGTTCATTGATTAACAGTGTTCTGTAGAAACCATCGCGATGGACAGCACACCGCTAGCCCCTCCTCCGGATCACCCCTGGGGACTCTGGTACATGGAGTTCTTGAGTGGTTCACCCCAGTGGGCGCAAGTAGGTACTTGTAGAACTGATGATCTCTAGACCCGATACATGTCCCGGGTTTTTGGATATCGCCCGAGACATGGCTCGGGTTTCGGGATAACTTCCCTCATCAGTAGAGAAAATAGTTTGGGGTGGAAGAGAAGGCCGCCAAGCAACCGTCAAAGGCCTCGATGCCCGAACCAGCACGCAGGTGCGTCGTCCAGGAGCTCGTCAGCTCAAAGCTCAAGGGAGCCAATTTGTAGAAACCATCGCGATGGACCGCACACCGCTAGCCCCTCCTCCGGATCACCCCTAGGGACTCTGGTACATGGAGTTCTTGAGTGGTTCACCCCAGTGGGCGCAAGTAGGTACTTGTAGAACTGATGATCTCTAGACCCGATAAATGTCCCGGGTTTTTGGATATCGCCCGAGACATGGCTCGGGTTTCGGGATAACTTCCCTCATCAGTAGAGAAAATAGTTTGGGGTGGAAGAGAAGGCCGCCAAGCAACCGTCAAAGGCCTCGATGCCCGAACCGGCACGCAGGTGCGTCATCCAGGAGCTCGTCAGCTCAAAGCTCAAGGGAGCCAATTTGTAGAAACCATCGCAATGGACCGCACACCGCTGGCCCCTCTTCCGGATCACCCCTAGGGACTCTGGTACATGGAGTTCTTGAGTGGTTCACCCCAGTGGGCGCAAGTAGGTACTTGTAGACATGATGATCTCTAGACCCGATACATGTCCCGGGTTTTTGGATATCGCCCGAGACATGGCTCGGGTTTCAGGATAACTTCCCTCATCAGTAGAGAAAATAGTTTGGGGTGGAAGAGAAGGCCGCCAAGCAACCGTCAAAGCCCGAACCGGCACGCAGGTGCGTCGTCCAGGAGCTCGTCAGCTCAAAGCTCAAGGGAGCCAATTTGTAGAAACCATCGCGATGGACCGCACACCGCTAGCCCCTCCTCCGGTTGTTTGGCGGCCTTCAAGGTACCTGCAGGCAATCTCAGTGAAATGTCGGTGTTCACAGTGGATAAAAGTTTAACCTCTACAACTACATGAGTTGGAAACAGAATTCCTTCTCCTCTTATCTAGAACTAATTTCATCCAAAAGAGAACTGAATAAAAGCAATTCAGTATGTGGGGTTTCAGGAAATGTGAGTCCTAATTGGAGTCTGGAAGAGGGTTGATCCATCACAAATGTCATGGCCAGAGTTACTGACTTTGGACCTGGGCATCCTGGTGTCAATTCAAGATCCTGTGTTTCTCGGCTACTCACTTAATATCCCAGTGCCAAAAGAGTGGAAAAAATCATCTATCCTTGCATAATTTATTCTGGTGATCTGGTGCTCATGAAATGGTTGTGTGATGGAACCATGAATGTGTTTACCACGCATGCCAGTTCCATGTGTTCTCAACCACTAAAGTCTTAACCACATATATGCCTTTACCACGCATGCCTTTACAACAAAATGTGCGTTGTTAAGGCATATATGGCCAAGACATATCTGTGGTTAAGACCTTGAAAGGTAAGTCTTACCTCCGACCCCTTCCCTGAGTCCTAAAATTACCCCCTCCCTCCTGAAAACCAATCCCCTCCACCGAGCCCTAAAAACTTCCCTGCCTCTAGTCCTAAACACGACCCCTTCCTCCCCTAAGCCCTAAAAACTACTGTGATCCCGGCCTCCGCCCTGAGCACTAAAATTTCCCCCTAAGACCCTGCCCTGACACCTAAAACTACCCCCATCCCTCCATCCGTCCTAAAAACAAATCCCCTCCCCATCCCTAAAAACTTCCCTGCCCCCAGCCCTAAAAACTACATTACCCTAAGCCCTAAAAAGTACTCTGACTCCCCCCTGAGCCCTAAAAACTTCACCGACCCTACCCCAGCCCTGAAAACAACCCAACACCCCCAGTCCTGAAAACTACCCAGACCCCCCACCCTGAAAACTGCCCAACCCCCCAGCCCTGAAAACTACCCCGACCCCTCCAACCCTGGTAACTATCCTGACCCCTCCAGCCCTTTAAAACTTACCTGACTCCCCCAGCCCTGAAAACTACTCCCCAACCCATGCAAACTACCCAGCCCCGCTTATCTCACCACGTCCCCTGGTTCCCCGATCCTTCCTGCTACCAGCATATGCTTGGTTAAGGCAAGCGCGGTAGCGCTTGCGTTGTCAGAACACAGATGGCTGAGCCCACGGTGTTCCGTCTGTTTCCCCATGTAATGTGCTCTGATCCTTTCTAGCCAAATTCACACTATATAAAACCACAAAAAATTATATGCTAATGCATATAACAATATATATCAATATATTTATTTATTTATAGAGTTTTATATAGCGCTGGCTAGACCCGTAGGTATCAGAGCGCTTTACATAAGATCAGCAAACTTACAACAAAAATAACAATTTCAAGTTACATCAAATATATGAGACACATTAACGGGAGATAAGGAGAGACCAGTAGAGAGGAAAGCGGGAGAGGGGGAGTGAGAAAGGAGGGCAAGAGGGGGAAGACGGAATAAGAGACAGAGGTAAAGTCAACCCAAAGACCGAATGGGTAGGTGACGGCCTGGGAGGTAATCCAAGGCCAGTCTCCCCTATAGCTCTCAAAGAAGCTCCGACGGGTATTGGTCAGACAGGTGGATAGAAAGGAGACAAGGCAAAACTACGATGAGGGGGAGGTTGGGTGAGACATGGAGTAAGGGAGAAACTGTGCCCAAGGTCCGGCTGTGCAGGTGACGGTCAGGGCGTGAACCAAGTCTGATCTCGTCAATAGCTGGACAGAGCAGCTCCACCGGATATTAAACAGCCGTCATATTTGTGATGGAGAGCCTGTCCACCAAACTCTAAATCAGGCCCTTCACTGTGAAACTTGCATTTAGAATGTAGCCAAAGCTGTATTTTCCTACTCATGCTTCTCATAAACTGCAAATCTTTCCTACAACTAAATGATAAAAAATTACTGTGTAATTCCCTGTAGTCTCTGACCTTGACTATGACAGTGCGCTTCTCACTTGATTGGTAAAAAAAGAGTTTTGTTTCATTAAGGCTTTCTTCATCCTAGAGCCAAGCTTGTCTCTAACTCTGGCAAACATGACCATATCTCTCTGGTCTACATCTTGTTAAAGCGACTCCAGATTGAAACAAGATGCATTCATATAACTGACTATTTAACGCACAAGGCACTACACTTAAATACTTCTGTCAAGAAACAAATCAAATTATCGCTGTAGGAAGATGGATACCTGACTATGGTTTCCCCCAACTTTTTGCCTAGTGTTTAGCTGGTTTTCGACTTAGTTGGCCTGGGATCCTGCTATTCAGGACCCCAGGCTATCTGCTCTCTCTGTAAAATGGACTCCAGGCACTTTAGGTGCATTACCAATTTGAACATGGATCACCTTGTCCCTAGGTACCCAGAGCATAGGTGCATCCAAGGCCTACCAGGGGCTGCAGCACGTATTGTGCCACCCCTGGCCTGGCCTTAATATTTGACACAACTGGCTGATCACTCAGCTGGGGAAAGGTTGTGTAATCGCCCTTTGCTTTAGGTATAGTATCTCTATATCTAACACATACAAGGACACACAGTAACCTATAAGTCACTCCTATGGCAGGCCTTATCAATCCTGGAGGCAGAGTGCTTGGTTATGGGTGAGATGGGGCTCTAGCATGAGCTGAGCCTGTCTGCAGCTTTCGGAACCATGTCCTTTAGCTGTTTCCTGATAGCGTCATACCATATACTCTTAAGTGCATTATGAACCTCGCGGTTAAATGCTAACTCTGGTTTGACATTATCAAAACATGTCGAGTAAGGTGTCATACGAATTGGAATACTACCCCTTCGCCAATTCTGACGACGGGGTAGAATTCCACCCTTCTAGAGGGACACAACATGTACAGAACCTGAAACCCGGTTAAAGTTAAACAGAGCCTCTGCATCACAAAATGGATGCTGCCACCACAGACACAAGTCTGACCTCCTGCTGCTGGAAGTCCTTCCAGCGAGGGTAGCTTGGACAAAGGGTTTCCTGCCTTGGGAGGTGCTAGCACCACCCCAGACAGGATTTTGTGTATCTGGTTAGGTAGGGCTGAATAGAATCAGACATGCCCGGGCCACACAAGGTGTCCCCGTGCATAGACCAGTTCAAACCGGTGCTGGGGCACTCCAGCCCCAGCTCTGGCGTGAAACTGGACAAAGGAAAGGGGGTGTGACCACCCCCCTTCCTGGTCCCACCCATAGGAGGGACCTAGTAGGTAGTCCAGCCCCTAGAATTTGTTTAAAAGTAGTAGCTGAGTCCCAAGACTGCAGATTACCCTGAAATTTGACTAAAGAAGAAGAAACTCTGGACCTTCGACGTTCTGCAGCTCAGAAGACTGAAGAATCTCCCTTGTGGCCAAGGAGTGACCACCCTGTGAATACAGGCACCATCCAGCGATCAATGACTGCTTTGCCGCCGCCTCCTGCCGGAGCCCAAGCCCACAGCCTGACAAGAACCAGACTCCCAGACATCTAACAGCCCGATCCACTGTCCCTGCAAAGCTGAGACCAGTGGAGGCGACCTGAGACGTGGGACCGGACCTCTTGGAAAGTCCACGAGAAGCTGACTGTGCAGCACCTGAGGCACCCTCACCGCTGTGCTTGGGGTCTTGAGAAGCCCCACCACGAGCTACAATTGCACCAAGGACCAGCCCTCCAACTCTCATGTGATCTGCGTGTGACCTTTTTGCTTTGTTCCACTCGACGCGCCTTCCGGTTGCTAGTCTGTTGGCTAGTGGCCATTTTGGCAACCAAACAACAACTTTCCACTGCTGGTCTAGTTGCTCCAGACTGGCCCTTGCTTCTCCTAAAATCAGCAACCCCTCTGACGTTGCTGGTTAGAGTGAGAAGCCTTCTTTGTTTCCTGCGTGGCTTGCATTAGCCAAGGCCTGTTTGCTCCAATTAAGAAGCCGACACGGCCATCAACTAGAGCCTACGTGGGACAGCTCGTGAGTGACTCCTGGTCATCGTCATCGTCACGTGGTCTCCGTGGCTGAAGAGACAAGCTTCACGACATCACCTGTTTGCACCCGACAATGCCTGGTTCCTTCCTGGTTCCACGCCCGTCACTGGCTAGTGACTTTGAACATTGTCCCCTCTGCTTTCAGGTCTTCAACACTTCAGATCCACCCTTGGATCCACCGGAACTCTTCACATCAGGTCGCCTGCAGCATCAACACTCCAAGGCTCCATCTGAACTCCTGCAGAATCCCGACACACTTTGACTCCACTGCACCCGCTTCCCGTGGGTGAGGTAATGCTGGCACTCCGGTGCCCCCGAGTAGTTTAACTCTCCTAGTGTCCAGATTCCAAAGGGTTAAGTTCTAGAATGACCGGAAGACTTCCTACCTTTACCTTTAAAACTTTTACGCATCCATTGATTTCAATGTGAACTGCTTCTAACCTTGCGCACTGCAAACCAGATCCCATGGGCCTCCTAGTTCCTACCCTTTGTTAGTACAGCGTAGCCCCAGCGATTCCCAAGGCCCTAGGCCTTACTTCCTTTCGACTCGTGGTACTTATACCACTTCTTTAGTATATGGTTTTAGGGGCCACCAGGGCCTATCCATATTTGTGCAACTTTTGTATACTTATCAATTGAATTGTTTTAACGTTTTTGCTTCTGTGCTCATAAAGAGTTCAAGGGACTATTTGTAGTAATAAATACATATATATATTTTGAATATATATCCTGTGTGGTGTCCTTTCACTTGGTGTTCAAGGGGTTACATATGGTAATACAGCCAGCTTCACATGCCAAAAGAGTTTAGCCTAAGACTGCTTTGTCCACGCTACCACTAGGATAGCTGGTCTATAAGGTTGACTTACAACCAATCACCATAAAGGTTGTTTGGACTGATACAATGTGGTCACTAGAACTAGTGAACATCATATATCAGGCCAACTTCTCACATTGGTGAGCAGCGGTTGGGATTGAGCTTGCTGTTGGTTTACCATTGTAATCTTTGCCAATACCTTGTGAAAGATCATACAGGTACCTATAGATACATATAAAACAAGATAGTATATTTAAGTTCTACTGAACTTAGTGTTGTAGAGGATAGGGCTTAGCACACCCTGACTACAACTACTAAAGAGGGTTTAGTAGGAGAACACATAGAGTGGGTAGATTGCAACATATCCACCTCACTAGAGCAAATGGTTGGCACAGAAGGACCCAGTGGGATTCCAACTGTGCAGAGTGACCAACCCCAGGCACCATCCAGATTTGCTTTTCTCACCTTTCAGGAGTTGAGAAATTTGTGTTCAACAAGGAAGCTGAAACAAGGGTCTAACCCTACCACTCAGCACCTCCTAGAGCTCTTGGAACAGTCTGAGGCTCTAAAAACCTCTGAGCCAGCCCCTACAGGGGATGATGAAGATGTCCTGACTCCAACAGATGATGCTAGGGATCCCCATGTCCTCATTGAGGATGATGACAGTAGTAACTATGATGATGATAATGATTCAGATCAGGTAGGGGACGAGTCTGATGGAGGAAGGCATAGCCAGGTCCCAGTCAGGAGGCTTAGCCAGGCTAACTTAAGTAACCTTGGAGCTGAGAATGGGCCAGTCCCATTCAGGCCTCCAAGTGGACTTAACCATGGGTATAGGAGGAACAGGGATCACTCATATGAATCGCAGCACTCCAATGCCTGTTGGTAATAGGAGATAGCGATGTTAGCGACTGTTTCCAGTCGCTAACATCTTGGCACGCCCACTTTGCATGTCATTAGTGATAAATATCACTGACATGCAAAGCAGGGCCCAAGATGGTCGCTATCTCCTACTAGCTGTCGCTAACTGGTGTTAGCGACAGCTAGGTAATAGGGAGATAATTTTATCTCCGCTTTCTTGGCTTTTAAAGCCAAAAAAGCGGAGATAAACCCCCTTGATAATATGCCCCAAGTTCCCTAACACAGCTACTCTTGTCTGTGAAAATGGCATGGGTTTTGCCAACTTAACTGCTTGTACCAACACTTTTGGAAAGTACAGATAGAAGCCCCTTATCAATAGCCAGAAAGTTGAAGCCTATAGAGACACAGGGGCTAGCATCACTATGGTGACTGACAGTCTAGTTCCCTCAGGACAACTTTTAGCTGGGTTCACCTATCAGGTGATCAACATTGATGGAGTGCAGAAAGATCATCCCATGGCAGTAGTAAATCTCAGCTGGGGAGGTGTCACTGGCCCCAAGAGAGTGGCAGTGTCTACAAACTTGCCTGTAGATTGTCTACTGGGGAATGATCTAGAGATCTCAGCCTGGGCTGAGGTAGAGCAAGAAACCCATTCCAGAATGGTAGGCCTTCCAGAAATGGTTAGTGGGGCTGTGGTAGCTACAGTCCCAGCCCAGGAAAAATTCCTTCCTAAAGAGGTTGGACGTGCTGTGATGGTCACAGCCCACACCCAAACAGAGTTCCTTCCTGAACAGGTTGGTAGGACTGTGATGGTCACAGCCCAAACTCAAACACATATTTGTGTTTTGAAGCCTGAAACTATGGATCACTCCACTCAGACAGAGAGCATTGTGGAGGAAGAAAAGTCTCCCTCCCACCAGACATTAGGTGAGAGTCAGCCTCCTCAGGGAACTGACCATACCCCTTGTGAAGGAACTGCCCCAGAGGTAGTCAGGCCTAGCCTGGCAGAGCCCCTGATGACAGTGGACCCTTCCAAGGTGGGACCCAGCCTGGAGAAGGTAACCTGTCCCTCTCTACCCTGCCTCAGTTAGCCCAGGGCTGTAGAGGTCAGGAAGGCCAGTGGACCCCAAAGGGCCCCCTGTCCACAGGAACCCCCATCAGCAGATTAGGAGCACCAAAGCTAGAAACCCTAGCCAGGTGAAAATTCCAAGAACACCTGAGGGATCTCCTCTACCACTAGTTAGGAACCTCCCCCAGATGGACTCTGTTGGACACAGCCAAACCTGGGACCTAAGGGCCCCACACCTGACCTGTCCCTCCAGTGAGCCAACAGAAGGGACCCAGCCTCCAGCTGTAGGTAGCCAGAGGTTGACCCTGAGAGCACAGTGCAACTCAGTCATGGAAAGAAAGGCATATATGGTGGATAGTGATTGGAGGAAGCTGAGCCCAACGTTAGTGGAGCCTCACTACAATACTCCATTCCCACACCAGCCTTTTAATTTGCCAAAACACACCACAGGTAGAGATTCCCTATGGTGGAGACCCTCTGATTCCCTTAGGGTGAGGGGTTGCTTAGTGGACCATGAGATAGGGGGTAACCATGCCAGTGCAGGTACTTCTTTATATGGCCACTTAGGCAATATAGGCTTACCTGGTCAAGGATAGCCTTATCTCCTTTCGTTTGGGGGTGGGGGGGGTTGTGTAGGAAGGTGGATACCTGACTATGGTTGCCCCTAACTTTTTGCCTAGTGTTTAGCTGGTTTTCGACTTAGTTGGCCTGGGATCCTGCTATTCAGGACCCCAGGCTATCTGCTTTCTATGTAAAATGGACTCCAGGCACTTTAGGTGCATTACCAATTGGAACATGGATCACCTTGATAGCCCCTGTACAGTGTACCCTAGGTACCCAGGGCATAGGTGCATCCAAGGCCTACCAGGGGCTGCAGCACGTATTGTGCCACCCCTGGCCTGGCCTTACTATTTGACACAACTGGCTGATCACTCAGCTGGGGCAAGGTGGTGTAATCACCCTTTGCTTTAGGTATAGTATCTCTATATCTAGAATTGGTTTAAAAGTAGGAGCTGAGTCCCAAAACTGCAGATTACCCTGAAATTCGACTAAAGAAGAAGAAACTCTGGACATTCGACGTTCTGCTGCTCAGAAGACTGAAGAATCTCCCTTGTGGCCAAGGAGTGACCACCCTGTGAATACAGGCACCATCCAGCGATCAACAACTGCTTTGCCGCCGCCTCCTGCCGGAGCCCGAGTCCTGAGCCTGAGGCGACCTGAGACGTGGGACTGGACCTCTTGGAAAGTCCACGAGAAGCTGACTGCGCAGCACCTGAGGCACCCTCACCGCTGTGCTTGGGGTCTTGAGAAGCCCCACCAACGAGCTACAATTGCACCAAGGACCAGCCCTCCAACTCTCACGAGATCTGCATGGGGCCCTTTTGCTTTGTTCCACTCAACGTGCCTTCTAGTTGCTAGTCCGTTGGCTAGTGGCCATTTTGGCGACCAAACAACAACTTTCCACTGCTGGTCTGGTTGTTCCAGACTGGCCCTTGCTGCTCCTAAAAGCAGCAATCCCTCTGACCTTGCTGGTTAGAGTGAGAAGCCTTCTTTGTTTCCTGCGTGGCTTGCATTAGCCAAGGCCTGTTTGCTCCGATCGACACCGCCATCAACTAGAGCCTACGTGGGACAGCTCGTGAGTGACTCCTGGCCGTCGTCATCATCGCCTGGTCCCTGTGGCTGAAGAGAAAAGCTTCACGACATCACCTGTTTGCACCAGACAACGCCTGGTTCCACGCTGGTCACTGGCTAGTGACTTTGAACATTGTCACCTCTGCTTTCAGGTCTTCAACACTTCAGATCCACCCTTGGATCCACCGGAACTCTTCACATCAGGTCGCCTGCAGCATCAACACTCCAAGGCTCCATCTGAACTGCTGCAGAATCCCGACACACTTTGACTCCACTGCACCCGCTTCCCGTGGGTGAGGTAACGCTGGCACTCCGGTGCCCCCGAGTAGTTTAACTCTCCTAGTGTCCAGATTCCAAAGGGTTAAGTTCTAGACTGACCGGAAGACTTCCTACCTTTACCTTTAAAACTTTTACGCATCCATTGATTTCAATGTGAACTGCTTCTAACTTTGCGCACTGCAAACCAGATCCCGTGGGCCTCCTAGTTCTTAACCTTT
The DNA here is from genome assembly GCF_964263255.1 of Lissotriton vulgaris. Classification (NCBI taxonomy): domain Eukaryota; kingdom Metazoa; phylum Chordata; class Amphibia; order Caudata; family Salamandridae; genus Lissotriton; species Lissotriton vulgaris. The sequence goes on along the minus strand of NW_028254676.1, from coordinate 196,793 downwards.
GTTAGTACAGCGTAGCCCCAGCGATTCCCAAGGCCCTAGGCCTTACCTCCTTTCGACTCGTGGTACTTATACCACTTCTTTAGTATATGGTTTTAGGGGCCACCAGGGCCTATCCATATTTGTGCAACTTTTGCATACTTATCAATTGAATTGTTTCAAACGTGTTTGCTTCTGTGCTCATAAAGAGTTCAGGGGACTATTTGTAGTAATAAATGCATATATATTTTGGAGATATATCCTGTGTGGTGTCCTTTCACTTGGTGTTCAAGCGGTTACATATAGTAATACAGCCGGCTTCACATGCCAAAAGAGTTTAGCCTAAGACTGCTTTGTCCACGCTACCACTAGGATAGCTGGTCTATAAGTTTGACTTACAACCAATCACCATAAGGGCTGGTTGGACTGATACAAGGTGGTCACTAGAACTAGTGAACATCATATATCAGGCCAACTTCTCACAATCGCCTACAGTGGTAACGGTTTAAGAACAAATGCCGCAATGCCATATTTTATTTTAGGTATGCATCTAAGATCTGGAGCTGCCTACCAGTATCATTTGACTGCTCAACTCTTTCAGCCTTTTTAAGTGTTCGCTGAAATCGCGCCTTCTCAAAAAATGCTTTTATACTGATACTTTCAATTCTGCTTTTGATGTACCGGTTGCCCTTCTCAGTTATCTATCTACAAACAGGTACCTTTCAAAACCAAGGAGCAGTTACCGTCTCTACCAAACTGCTGTGATCACACGCCTTTTGGTTCAGGGTGCAGCGGACATTACGACGTCACATCTAAACCCTTAGCTGTGGTGTCACTGCATCTACTGCATTGTTTATGACTACTCGAAAGGGAGCCAGGTGAAGTTTATGAAGCACAAAAGCCCGAAGGGCGTCGGAGCGCCTCAAGTTATACATTTAATGTGACATTATGGCTGTATTTTTACTATCTTAATGAGGCCACTGAGGCTCATTCTCTTTGCATTATGGCGCTTGGTAACTTCGCTTCGCCGCTGCCGTCAGTAGACAATCATGTCACAAGTTAGTGAGGCGCTTTGTAATACCTTTTTTTTTCTCAAACAAGAGCCACACCTAATGGCGATGCTAGTTTCTTTTCTGCCTGAGGAGAAAGGAAATCGAAACTACTGCAGCAACAATTTTCGTTAATTTCGTTTCTTCTGCAAGAAAGAAGTTTGGTGAACACGGGTGAGATCAGGCAGAAGACAGGAGAGCCCTGCTGCGGAGGACAGCGAGGGAAGGCTGCGGGAGAGCAGAAAGGTAAGCGGAGAAAGCAGCGAACGCTCGCGAGAGGTGGGATGGGGGTCAAGGGACGGGAGCTCTAGGCAGAAGGAAGGAGGAACCAACCAGATCGCTGGCAAGTTCGTTTCTTCCGTCCCGACGCGAAAGTGACATTTTGTCGCTAGGAGTAAGTTTTCGTGAACTGTTCGGACAGGGGTTGAATAACATTAATAATTTTTTTTATGTCATAGATATTAGGTAAATTGTGCTGAACAGATATGCAAATACGACAAAATAGGCACTTATATTGCATCATATGACAAGTATCTATCTACACGAGACTAAAGTGGCTACATAACATAACTTGAACAGTAGTATGAGTGTAACATAGACAGTAGCAACATAACATAAGGCACACTGCAGGTTCATCTTACCTAAAATAGCTTAACAATATAGAAAGCAAACACTGCATATTACATAGATACCTTAAAATTACATAGAGCAGCGACATAGCATGCCATAAACAACAGCATATTTGCATTTCATATAGGCAGGAGCAACATAACCATAATATAAACAAACAACAGCACCATAACATTACATATAGGCAGGAGCAACATAACCATAATATAAACAGCAGCTACACAACATAAAACACAGAGGCTAAATATTACATACCATAACACGAAATAACATAACAAGCAGCATCTACATGTTACATAACAAATTATAAAATAGCATAACAGACAGCAGCTATAAGATATAGAGCCAGCAAAAATGGATATAAACACCAGCAATATATAACATAGAGAGTAGCAACATAAAATAACCAGACAGCAGCTACACAACATATCTTAGATAGCAGTGTAATACATAGAAATCTTCAAAGGGGTCCCACTGATACTTGGTCCTGTTAAACCAACAAAGAAGAAATTGGCACAGAAGCTGAAATATAAAAGAACATCTTTATTATCCTCAAATGAGTGAGACTAGCCACACTGAAGCCTTAGCAACTGAATGAGGCAGTCTGAGGAGTGCAGAAAACGGGGGCCTTATATATGCGTAGGGTTACATAGTAAGCATATGACCAAGGGGCAGTCCTGGCTCATGTAAGCATGCAAAATGACTAAGATGAGCATACAAGATCTGTTTGCTCAACAAAGTGGGAGTAGAATTACTTCTTCATACAGCAGCAAAAATAGCCTGACAGTTATACTAGAGAAGCAGGTGCATTCTACTAGCTAGGCCCTTCTGGGCATGTGCGAAGGTGGAAGATGCTAAATATAATTTGTCTCTAGGCAGATTTCAAGAGCAGTTAACAGAAAGGTAGGACAGAGCACATGGCGAGCTCATGGCAAACAAAATGGCTGCCAGAAATACAAAATGGCTTTCACAAAGCGGATAAGATAACTTCTAAATACAGGATGGCTTCTGCTAATGCTAACCCATTGCTGTCAATTTACAATGGACAACCGTTTTAGCATTAGCTGAAGACATTCCTATGATCCAGTAGGAACATAGAAAATATTTGCACATTAATTTTTATATTTTTATCAATTTCCTAATTCATTGCTAGGTGGGCATTTTCCGTTCTAAATATTTCATTAAGCAGGTATATGTGAGCTATATGCAGGAATACAAAGGGAACGAAGCATCAGGTCATAATTAACATACAAATAGCATGATAGAGAGTTATGACCACTATTACAAACAGAATGATAATTTTTCAGTCCTAAGCAAAAGCAAATCCTAAAATCATCTCGTAAACATTTTCAGGGCTTCTATGCATTTCAGTAAGTATTCATTTTAAATTTCAGAATAGCTAACAGCACATATCTAATAAAAAAAATTCCAGTTGACTGTTACATTTTCCTTTTAAAAGGGCTAGAACATCCATTTAATGCATTCAAGGAAAGGGCAAAGTCACATTTTTCAATTGCTCAGAATTTTTTTTTTCGTGCATAATAAGTATAACTAATGCAAATATTAAAGCTACTAAACAAATTAGTACAAAAACAATCCTGGCTCCAAGGGACCAGGAGGACCACACAGGGCCATAGGAATTAGAACGAAGAGCTGCAAAGGGCTGTCCTCCTCAAAAAATGGGACGACTAAAGGGATACATTATTGACAAAAAAATGAATAAGTCCTTGGGGAAATTGAAGCCGCTGTACAACCAACCAGAGGGGAGTCTTCTCCCTGTTTCCGTTTCGGCCTCACAGGCAGGCTCTTGTTGTTTCCACGGTGGAGCTGCACAACTCCCAACTCAAAAATCACAGTCCAGTTTCAAGAAAAAAGTCTCTTCTTTCAAAATAGGGCAGTCAACCAGCAGGCAAATGATCTTAGCGATCATGTCCAGTGTCTCAGGCAGTGCACCAGTTTTCTTCACTTCAATGTAACAGGCACCAGAGACACAACACCTGTACCCTGATCTCAAGTCCTTCCCTAACTCCTGTATTGCTCTGCTGGCGCACTGCTCATTCGTTGGGGCAAAACATTGCATCTGGTGTGCTCAGGCACCTCTTGACCAACAAACAAAGGTGCAAACTTGTATTCACTTTGGGACCAGAATTCAAAGGCCTGATGCTAGGATCTCTGAAGCAACCCTTGTTTCAAAAGGGGTCATCTCAAGCAAAGCTTCCTCGCCATTCTGGTCGGTCTGTGACTCTCATCTGGGCATCAACTTAACTTCTAAATACAGGATGGCTTCTGCTAATGCTTACCCATTGCTGTCAATTTACAACAACAGCAGCATAGCAAAACATAGACAGGAGCAACCTTTTTATAGCATAAACAGGAGCGGAACAACATAACATACCGCAGCACCATATTACATTCCATAAAATAACATGAACTGACAGGACAACAGCTGCATATTACCTAACAGAACAGACAGCAGCAACGTATTACATACCATGAAATAACAGGACAGCAGTTACATATCATATAACAGAACATAAAATAACAGAACAAATAGCAGCTACATATATAAAATTAAATGACATGACAGCATCTACATTGCATAAAATAATATCACTAGGAGGACTTTGGGGTCCATCAACCGTGCTACTGTGTGATGCTGCAGTGGTCTCAAGGATTTAGGTATCAATTTTGATACAGGTGCAGTAGCACCAAGACCCACATTTTTTTAAAGAGCCCTCTGCACCCCAGTTATGGATGTTTTTACTACTCACCCATAGTAGGCAACAGAGGGCCCATATCCCACAGGCTTCTATCCTACTGTGGATACATTCGAGAAAATGCTAAAAATGCATCTTTTCAATATTTAAGCCACTTGCTATCTCCCCCCAGCTCACAGAGCCCGGAGGCTCCTTATGGAGCAGCTGTTGCAATATACAAGACTGTTCCAGTCATTCAATTTCATGCTTGCAGTAGGGCTCGTTACACACTTGCTACTCCACTGGTGCTCGCCGATCCGTAAATAAGAACGAATGGGCAGAGGTGCGGCCTTCAGCTTACCTTCAACCCATTCCTACATCTCCATCTCTGTCCTCTCATTAGAGATGGACCAATTGGTGGTTACATGTAAAAAGCCAGCAGCAGTGCAAGTGCTAGTGATGTTGGGGCCCATGAAATGGATCGTGGTGCGATGCGAAAGGATACACAAATAGAAGCATCAAGGTCTTTCCCGGCTCAGTCATTACACACCTACAGCAATTTCAGCCAAGACTGTTACAAAGCTTCGGTAAATGCGCAGTGCAGCCCACTGATTAGTGTTCAGTCAAATAAAAGCTCTGTTGTGAATCCTCGCTCGGCTCATTATCCTCCAACTCTACCTTGATTTTCACTACGTCAAGAAATCTAGTTTTTTCCAACTCCAAAGCATTTGATTTGATTTGTCAATTTATAGAGCGCGGGAATGCCCGTGGGCGTCTTGGCGCTATGACAGAACCTCATCTCATAGGAACGGTTTCTAGAGTTATGCAGAGAATAGCCAGGTTTTTACTTCCTTTCTGAAGGATTTCAGTGATGGGCAAGTTTTTATGGCAAGAGGCAGCTGATTCCAAGTTCTTGCCGCATGTACAAGGAAGCTTCTTCCACCCCAGTTAGCTCGCCTAAACCTGGGGACACTAATTAGCTTTAATTGGCCGGATCTGAGATGTCTCGTTGGTTCATATATTTTTAAATGTGATCTTAAAATTTGTGATCCAGTTCCCTGAAGTGCCTTGTAGGTCAGGCAGAGTGATTTAAATTTCACTCTTTTTTCAATTGCCAGCCAATGCAGGGTTTTTAGTTTGTGACTGATTGGTTCAAACTTAGGTATGCCTAAAACCAATCTGGCTGCTGCGTTTTGTAGGCGTTGTAGTTTAGCTATGATTTTTTTCATCGCTCGGGCATATAAACCATTTCCGTAATCCAGTCTTGACAGCGCTAAGGCTGTCACTACTGTCTTACGCGAATCCTGTGGTAGATAAGGCAGTATTTTTTTATCATTTGTAAAATATACCAGAGTGTTGATGACAGCTTTCTGGCTTGGGCTTCAAAAGATAGATTGGTGTCAAGAGTGATTCCCAGATTCTTCACTTTTTCTGATGAGCTTGGGCATCTACCTAAGTCATTAGGCCACCATGCGGGCGACCAGATGTTTGTGTCACCCCCTAATATCATCACCTCACTTTTGTCTCCATTAAGTTTCAGACAATTTCTTTCCATCCACTGGCTCACCTGTATCATACATAATTGAAATGTTTCTGCTGTGTCTTCCACATCCTTGCTGATGGACACCACAATTTGTGTGTCGTCAGCATAGGATATTGGAGTGAAACCACAGCTTCTTATGATTTATGCAAGGGGGGCCACGTACAAATTAAAAAGGGTGGGACTCATTGAGGATCCCTGTGGGACCCCTCATGGTGAATTAAAGGATTTAGATTTTGCTTCTCCTACTTCTACCGAAAAAGTTCTGTTACTAGGTAGGATGCGATGAGGGTGCATGCTGAATCATGTATTTCTGCATTTTTCAAACGAGTTAGGAGAATCTCGTGACTGACCGTGTCGAAGGCCGCCGATAGGTCGAGTAATATCAAGGCGGCCTTCGTTCCGTTATCCAGCAGTTTCCTAAGCTCTTCCACAGCTGTAATTAAGGCGGTTTCTGTTCCATGTCCTTCACGGAAACCAAACTGAGAGTGGTCTAACCAGTTTCCATCCATCAGATAACGGGATAGCTGTTTGTTTAAAAGTTTCTCTAAAATCTTTCCAGAAAAAGGTATCCTAGCTATAGGTCCGTAATTACTCGGTTCTTCACAGTCCAGATTTGATTTTTTTAAAAGTGGTCTGATTGATATCTTTTTCCAGTCGTCTGGAAAGATATTAGTTCCATTTATTTGAGCAAATAATTTTTCTAATACCAGACTCAATTGTTCTGCACAGATTTGCATTATTTTGGGTGGACAAGGGTCCAATGGTCTGCCTGAGTTGGTGGTGAGTAGTTCCTTCTGGATTTGATCTAATGTTGGATTACTAAATTGGAACAATGTAGATTGAGCTGATTGTTCCCCTGATTTTATAAGTTGTGAGATAGCCTGATCAGCCTGATCTGCCATGTCTGTGTTATGGCTTTTAAAAGATTCGTAAACTGAAGATACTTTGTTTACAAAGAAATCACCTAGTGTGTTACAGAAATCTGATGTCATTTCTTCTGACCTGCTGTTTTCAATTTTTGAAAGTTTTTTAACAGTAGAGAAGAGGGTTTTACTGGAGTTTTTTGACTCGTTAATTTTTTGGACGAAGTATTTGCTTTTCTCTGTTTTTTATTAATTTTCTATAGCTGGTTAGGGCTGCTTTATAATCTTTTTTTTGCTGAGCGTCGTAGTTGGATCTCCACTTTTTTTCTGCTCTTCTACACAACTGTTTTTGTTCCTTCAGAACTTCTGAGAACCATGGTTGTGAGTGGGTCTTTCTTTTAAACGTGACTTTCTTTTGTGGGACAGTAATACGGACTGCAATCTCCATCCACTCATTGAATTGTTTACAGGCTTTGTTGCTGTCTGCGTCGAGAGTTGGATAGGATGAACAGAGGGTGTCGATAAAGGCTTGGGGTTGGACCTTGGACCAGTCCGGATATGTTTTTTTTTTATGGCTTCGATAGGTCTTCCTGTCTCTTGTGCGACCTCTAGTGAAAAGGAGACCAACTTGTGATCTGACCATGGGATCATGAGAGTATCGATGTTATTTAGATTCTGACATGATGTAAAGATCCCGTCTAAGGTATGGCCTGAACAGTGTGTATTTAAATGTACTTTTTGTTGTAAATCAAAGTTTGCCATTTATTCTTTAAATGACTCTATTACTTCCTACATCCTTTCAATTGACAGAAGTTTCAATACCTCTAAGCCAATCATCAATTTCTTGAGAAGTGTGACCACATTTTAAAGAAAACAATCAGTTTGTATTAATTTTCACATGATATCAAGTTATATATTGATTTCTCATATAAATCCAATTGGTGCTTATTATAGTTGCTTCGTACAAAGCTCAGCGGATCAAATCGACTACTGAACATAAAGTACCATCGTGTTTTTTTCCCCTTCCATTCGCCATACAGCTCGTTTTTGTGATGTTTAACACTTTATTACATTTATAACATTTTGGTCATTTTTTTTCAAAGCTGTACATTTTCTCAAAAGTGTGTGTAACTTGTTCTTCTCTTCCAGTTTTTTCGTCTATAATTATAAATAAAAGCAGGGTAAACCTTGCGTAGGGATCAACAAATATAACGATAACAGGTGTTAAAAGTTGGCTATTATTCTGGGTTGTAATGGTTTCGCCTGGGCACCTTGGCTCTTGTGTGAATGTTTGTACATAGTCAATCACTATAGCATAGTGTTAGTTGGGCTGCGAGGGGTGGCGCCTGTTGTTGCTGTCTGCTAAATCTTTGCTGTTTCATGTGTAATTGTTTTTGCCAAATTCAATCGCCTTTCTCTTTCTTATTTGGTCAATGTAATTGTTGGGGGCGTTGAGGGTTCGTCTCTGTTTTGGACCCGGGACAACTCAGTTAGAATCACATCCCAGCTATTGGCAATGGGGATCTTACATCGCCCCAGTGTGTCTTGTCTATGAAGCGATATGCTCTCTGCCTTAGCCCAAACGATCATAAAGCGTCTACACATTTCTATGTGCGGGGGATGCAGAGCCTTCCACTTTCTAGTGGTCAGTCTTTTTGCTGGCACAATCCCTATGTCGAGGAAACGGGACGTTACCTTATTGTTACGGTCCCCTGCGGTATATGTAATATGTATTTGTGCCATTCTGGGGAGAGGACTCTGTTCGTGCAGTGTGCCAAATCCTCTGCTACTGCTTTCAAGTTTTCTGTTAGAGCAGGGCATTCCCAGAGCATGTGTAATAGATCTGCATATTCCTTTCAGACATCATGTCTCTCCACATCTGCGCGGTCTGCGCTGGCTGCCAGTGGCTACCAGGATCGAATTTAAGGCTCTGACCCTAGCTTTCAGGATGCTACAGGGTAGCTGTCCTAATTACCTCAAATTGAGACTTCCCTGATAACAGCAGGCGAGGTCTCTTCGCTCAAATTCATTGAACCTGTTACATGCTCCACGAGCCTTGAAGGCTCAACTCAGGGGTAGGACCTTTTCCGTTAGGACAGTAAAACTGTGGAATGACTCTCTATTCAATCTGCAACTTCAGAGACTTGTTTTAGGAAGCTATTAAAGACGTGGCTTTTTGCTCAAAAAATCTAAATCACTTTCTTTCCCTCTTACATCTAGCTACTCACTTAGCGCCGGGACACCTCCATGTGAGGTAGCTGTTCGCGCTTTAAAAAATTCAGTATTATTATTATTATTATCTGTGAGCGAACATCTGGGGCATTGAGTGTCTTGGCGCTTGAAGTACTGGTTAATCTTTGCTGGTGTGAGATATGCTCTGTGCATGATAAATAATTGAATCCTGAGCACAGGCATATTTCTAGGGACGTGTGTGTGACTCTGTAATATTGAGGAACATTCTGAATTTGAAAACTGTCGGCTCATCTCAGTTTCCAAATGATGTCTTAGAGGCGTCAGATCAGCAGCTGTATGGTGCCGTAATGAGGCTGCAAACCACTTGATCAAGTGACCTCCCTGACCAATGACATGTATATATTGCATGGTAAGGTGTGTGACCGGTTCCGCAGATAAGTCCCCCGATGTGGTTGCAAGTGCTGCCATGAGTGAACGATGCAATAAGAATTGTCTAGGTGTTAATTCCTCTTCTTCCACATGTGAAGTGTGTGAATGCAGCGTCCCTTCTCAGTATAAATCTCCTACGTCTTGGATTCCTGCTTCCGGCCAGTGCTGTAATTCTGTCGCTGAGGTGACTGTTTTGCCCCTGGGGGTTCCTTCTAGTGCAAGGGCGGGTGTGTACGGAGTGAATGCTCAGGTCATGTATAATACTCTATGAAAGCATTCATGTGCCTCCCGGTGCAGTAATAAGTCTGGAGGTTTAGTTCTTGCACAGGGGTGGAAAAGCTTCCGCAGGTATGGGAGTTGCTAGGGTGGGAGCGTGGTGGCCATATCTTCTCTCTGCCTATCTGCCATCCATCTGGCCACCCACTGCAGTTGGTCAGCCAGGTAATACTGTTCCAGATTTGGGACTGCTAACCCACCTTGGTTGACTGGTAGATACAAATTTCTAATTGCCACACAATATCTTGATCTGTGGAAAAATACGCCTTTTTTAGGGGCTCACTGCTGCAGGGGTTCACCCTTATCAGTCCACTGGTCCTTAAACCAACAAGATAGAGATTGGCACAGAGGCGGGAGTATAAAAAAAAAGTTTATTAATCACTTATGAGTGGGACTACATCGATACAGCACCCTCGGGCACTGTATGAGATAGTACAAAGAATATAGAGACAATGGGGTTTATATACCTTGTTTGTTGATGTATAAGCATGGAGACTCAAAGAGGAGGTACAATCATCTACAAGAATAACTATCAACTAACATGGGCAGACAAAAACCTCATACTCAGCAACGTGGGAGGGGACATAGGACAGCTTAGTCAGTTGAAACAGCCTGACAGTTACATTCTAAAGCAGGTGCATTCTAGCAGCTACAGGTCTTTCTGAGCATGCACAGTGGTTTGGCTCAGTACTGAAGGAGGTAACTACAGTTGATGACTCAAACAAAATAGGAAGGCAGGCAACAGTGAGGATGTCAGAATCACATGGCTAACACATGGCTTATGCAAATGGATGCCGTAAACAAAATGGCTTCAGCTTATGCTAACAGTAATTCCTGCGATTTCCACAGACAGTCCTTTTAGCATTAGCTGAAGACATCGCTCTGTAATAGAGGATACATGAAAATTATCTTCCATATTAATTAGCTTCAACTGGCTAATCTCTTGATCAGTTACTAGTTGAGTATTTACTTTCGGCCCATTACGTTTAATGATGTACATGGAATGCAAGTAGAAATACATAGGGAACAAAGTATTGGGCCTCATTGAGTGCACAGGGAGCAGGAACACAGAATCGCAATAAATATACATAAGGCGGATAATAACTTCCAGCCCCAAACAGAGAATAATGTCCAGATCCATCCAGTCCAAGTCCATGTCCCTGAATCGGGTGGATTTCAGTGGCTATTTTATGTAATTTAGAAATTGCCTCAAAAACTGAAGGGGCTTGTTCAGGGATATACACGCAGCAACTGCTCCCAATGATGCAGAATGCTCCACCACGGTCCGCTAAAACCACATCACGGACCATCCTGTTTTGAAGCGCCACAATTCTTGCAATTTGTAGTTCTTCCGTGACTATTCCAAGTGCCACGGCTGTCAGATTGGTTACAGCCTCTACAACACATGTCAAGCGACTTATTTTTCTACTGTTTAAGGCCTCACCAACAAAGAATAGTCCCAAAATAAAGTAAACATACTGCTGCAGTGCAGTATCAGTTTGATCCATCTCATCATGATTTATTGTTCTCTTATATCGGTTCTTAGAAATGCCATTATACAATTTATATTCTTTGTGGTAGGATGTAGGAGCCAAAAACACAGGTGGTGATAAAAAGGACACGTAGCAGCTACCTGACCACCCAATACGTAGGTGGTAATACCCTTTACTTCCACAAATAAAATATGTGCTGTGTGATGACAAAAAACTACTATGTTTAGTGTTTTAGTGCAATCACTTTTCCCCACAGGAATGCTACCAATACTGCTCACACATAGGTCTGCTTGCGCTCTAGTAACTGTCTCAACTACAGTCTGAAGTGTTGTAAATGCATAAGTAGCAGATGTTGTGCCACCCAGTATTTAATCTGTGCCTGTGCTTTACGGTGCTCAGCACTGGCACTTAATTGCCAGTACTAGGGCTTATGACTGTCTGCCACATGGTAGTGGTGTCTGCCAATTTAGGTACGAGCACAGCAACTTCTTTTTAATGTTTCAATCCAAGTTTCCAATTATTAGTATTTGTCTCCAAATCCATTCTTATTGCTTTGGGGGCCTATAATAATATGAATTGCCACACTTTTAAGAGTTTGATGATTAGTAGTGTGTTGGTGCTGTCGTTGGCAGTGCTGCCAGGGGCATCGGATGGTGCAAGCTCTAGTGTCCTCCTGTCGAGGACCCCTGCACTAAATTTTTTTCAAATTAAGCACTGGTTCCACAGGGCAATTTCAAGCTAGACCCATCAACCCACAGTTCCCAGTCAACACTAGAAAGGGGCGTATCTTGTAGGTCAACATGACCCTTTGTTTGCTCTTCAGTAAGGAATATACAGTCATGTGACTCTTGTAACTGAGGCTGAGTAGCTAAAAATGGCAATAGTGTAGCAAGGTTTAGGGTCAGACATCTGTTCAATTTGATATGTGGGCCCAAAAGTGTCAATTCTTAACCTTTCGAGCGAGCACTAGTTAAGTGTTGTGTTTTTGTTTGGTTCAGAAGAGTATCAACTGCATGGGGAACTAACACAAGCAATCTGTGTGACAAGACTATTCCGTCACTCTGACGTATGGCCACAGCTGTCGCCACTACCGCTCGAAAACACCCAGGCAACGCACGAGCGACTGGTTCAAGGACAGCTGAAAAATAGGCACGGAGATGCTGCTTATCATCGTGTGTCTGGGTTAAAACCGAGATAGGGTAGAATGATTTTACACTGTATAATATGTGCTGTTGCTTCTTCTGATGGTTTTACATTGTTTTACATGTGTCTTTTGTATATCTTTGATGGTCAATTCGGCTGAAATAAAGATTGAATAAATAAAAAAAACGAGATAGCACAACCGTCCTTCTCGTGTACATAGAGTGTGAAGGCCGTAGTGTAATCTGGAGTTCCTAATACTGGTGCAGAACAAAGAGCTTGACGTAACTGCTGAAAAGCATTCTGAGATTCAGTAGTCCATGGGAGAGGCATCGGAGTGTCTTTAGTCAAAAAGGGCCAACAAGGGCTCAACAATGTGGGAAAAGCCAGGAATCCACTGCCTACAGAAAAAAGTAAGGCTAATCAGTGCACGAACATCCTTCTGAGTACAGGGCACAGGTGTGTCCAAAATAGTTTAAATGCGATCTGGTGTGAGTGCATGTCCCTTCTTAGACAGGAGGTGACCTAAATAGGTAACCTGCTGTCTACAATTTCTTTCGAGAGACCTTGTGATGATGGGATGCAAGAAATGAAAGCAATAACAGTGTTCCGTCTTCACACTGTTCAGTATTATCAGCTGCCAACAAGATATCATCGGCATATTGAATAAGAGCCACCACTTTTGGCACAGGGAAATAATCAAGCTGTCTTTTTAATGCCTGGCTATAAATGCTAGGACTCTCTGTATACCCCTGTGGAGCTCTACAGAATCTGAAGGATCGATTATTCAAAGTGAAGCCGAACAAGTAACATGTCAGGGTGACTAGGTATCGAGAAGAAAGCATTCTTCAAATCGATCACACTGAATGTAGTTGCATTAGGAGGAACCATAATAAGAAGTGTTGTGATGTCAGAGACTACTGGATATTGAGGAACGACTATCTTGTTTACCTCTCACAGGTCAATGATAAATCTATAAACCTTAGTATCTGTGTCTTTTTTCAAAATGGGAAGAATAGAGCTATTACAGGTATTATAGGGGACTTCTTCCACAACCCCCACTCTGATCAAATCCTGAACAAAAGAGATTTTATATTATGGCAATCGAGGCAATGAAGCACCTTACTTTACTTGAATACGTACTGGTGGGATAACCATATGTCCCACCTCGGTATCAGATGTAGCCCACAAAGAACTAGGTAACGATGCTATAGCAACATCCTCTTTAATGAGGCAAGACCTTTCAACATTGGAATAGTTGTCATTTAAAATAACACGCACACCTTCTGGGAAAAATGCATTGTAGCACGAAAATGTTTGAGCATATCGATACCCACAATATTATTCGGTGTGTTATGGGAAAGCAGAAATGGACATGCTGCGGTGAATTTATCAAGACTAAATGCAAGTGGCTGCGACTGTGGGCTAAAGGAAGTCCCATCGAATCCTATCAATGTTATCATTGCGCCAGACAGGGGAGCCCTAGGAACCAATTGTTTAGACAGAGCACTACGAGTAGCTCCTGTATCAACCAGAAAACGATCAGTAGAACCCAAAACGTTTGCATCGACATAGGGCCCCCATCTACTGGGACCTCAACTGGTTCTTCACCCCATCCTAGGCATTCCTATGCATAATCAGAATCCTTAGGGCCATCAGCCAAGTATTCAGACATTTGGTACTGGTTTTGTCTGTCAAAGGTATTAAAATAAGTAGGATTAGATTCAGCTGCCTCATATCTGGTACGATAATCCATGCCTCCCCTATTTCCTGGGTTCCCTGGGTGACCTGTCATACTGCCTCTACCCCGATGATACTGCTGACCTTGCAAAAGGGGGCACTCAGAACGCCAATGCCCAATTTCCTTACAATACGCACATTGATCAGAAGACAAAGTTGTTTGAGGGAAAGGAAGTACACCAGGGCAATACATCGGCCGCCCACCTCTCGTACCACCTCTAAACGGTGGACCATAGACTTGAGCCAACATGACTTTCATTTTTAGATTCTTTACCTTTTTATCCTCCTTGACTTTCCCTTCCAATGCCTGACACTCATAATACTAGGCCATAGTTAAAAGGGAGACGGGGGAGGATGTAGTCCAAAAATTCTCAGTGGCCTTCAGGCGATTAGCTATTTCTGACAACATGTTAGCGACAAATTTGTGGATGAACAGATGCTTACCCATGTCTTCTGTTAATGACTAATGACTGCCCACTAAAGTCATGGAATGTTTCTTCGATTCGTGTAAAGAAATCAGAAACGGACTCATCCGCCTACTGCTTGCAAGACGCTAATGTAGCCCAATCTATTTTCTTAGGGGGTATAAGAGTTTTCAACTTAGTTACAATGGCTTTGGGAAGATCTAATATCACTTGTGGTTTCTGCACAGGCGCTCTACCAGCATCTAGTCCCTCTAACTGCACCCAAGTATCACCATAAGCTACATTATCATCTACCTTCTGAATCGATCTACACATATCAGGGGGTAAAATAAGTCCAAAGAACATGTCAATATTAGGCAATGTCAAGGTGCAAGAACTAATAGCTCCTTCTACCTCTTCATAAAAAGTGGCTGGATTTTTGTGTGGATCAGGCAAAGCAGCTTCAAGAGTCTGCTCTACTCCAAGGGGTATAGACACAATAATAAATGAAATATCCTTTTGTGTTATCTGAAGTTTTATCGTCACTTCTTCCAGCGCCCTTTGGAGGAACACAGAAAGGTGCAGGTGCACACCTCGGTTTCACAGTAACTACAGGATTACCAGTGTCTGTATCTGTCCCTGTAGCTCCTTCTTGGTGTACTGGGATCTGAAGTATTTTCTCAGCTGCTGCTTTCTCAGCTGCCTTTTCTCCTCTTGTAGTCGGAATACATCAGCGCGCAACTTAACCACTCGCCTGATTAGATCAGACACACGTGAAGGGAGAAAGGTGCTATTGTATAACTGTTTCTAATCAGGAACTTATACCAAGATGCTCTAGAGTTTTGGAATATTTTCTAAATTTAGCCATTTTCTCACAAGTAAATGTCTCTAAAAAATATAACTGCTCTAATTCTGACCATTGCTGAATCACAACTAGAATCTCTGAAACAGGGTCATGCCCATAAGCTGCTTTACGGGCAGCGGATCTAAGAGTGTCCTTATGGTCCGTGGTTAAAGTAGAGCGAGTTGTCCACCTGTCTGATTTATCCTTATCTTTCTCATCCGCAGACCATTGCTCTTCATCAGACACTTCATTCTCAGGGCCACTAGGGAATTTTTACGGAGGCGGAGGTCTATCTAACAAAATGGAATCATCTTGTGGTCTTTTAAGCATGGGATAAAGGGGGCGCCGAATAGAGTACTGGCCAGTTACCTCTAAATGATGCTCCCTGTCTTCTTTCTCTTTTATTTCCCTCCGCTCTTTATTTTTCAATTCTAATGCTTTCTGGTAAATTGACTTGCACTGTTCTTTTTTTGCTATAGATACTTCTTTCCTTACGCTCTCATTCACCTCTGTCTCCCACATTTGTACACAATCAAACATAGCTTGTCAACTCTTTTTCCTCAATAGACACTGCTCAACATACTGAATTTTTTTAAGGTCAAATGACCCATTGACAGGCCATCGTAGATCTGGATCCTTTTTAGTGTTTTTGTTCCATAGTGTACTATACATTATGGAAGAAATACCGTATTTAATGTACATAAACATATTAGGTGTCCCCTCTAGGGGAGCCAGCTGAGTACTTTCTAAATCCATATTGGTACCACCAAAAATGCAACACATTCTACGAAGTGCGCTAGGAGCAGGCATGCCAAAAATATTACAATCCAATATAATATTATAGCCAAATAGTATTTATCCTGAGTATATAAAAAGTGGAGAAAAATCTCCTCATTACCTGCCTTTATCTACTGCAGTAAATAAACAAACAAAAACAGAATCTTGGTCAAGCAAATCTAAAACAAGAGTGTCGCTTCAGCAACCTTACCAAACCAAAGTCTTCAACCTCCACCTGCCAAGCTCTGGGTCCGGCCATCACCTGGAGGGTCAGATCGGGAAAACCCGAAAACACATTGGTCTGCAAAGATAAAAGGTCTTCTCGTGCAGGGTACCTCCGCAGGAGACTCCTGCCCTCCATTAAGATCACACTTTCGGATGGCTGCATCTCC
Source organism: Lissotriton vulgaris (assembly GCF_964263255.1). NCBI lineage: Eukaryota > Metazoa > Chordata > Amphibia > Caudata > Salamandridae > Lissotriton > Lissotriton vulgaris. Next base: position 180,348 of record NW_028254676.1, on the reverse strand, counting down.
GATGAGTCCCTGTTCAGGCGCCAATATGTGGAAAAATAAGCCTTTTTTTGGGGCTCCCTGCTGCAAGGGTTCACCCTTATCAGTCCACTGATCCTTAAACCAAGAAGATAGAGATTGGCACAGAGGCTGGAATATCAAAAAAATACGTTTGTTAATCAGTTTTGAGTGGAACTTCATCAATACAGCACGCTCTGGCACTGTATGAGATAGTACAAGGAATACAGAGACCATGGGGTTTATATACCTTGTTTGTTGCTGAATAAGAATGAAGACTCAAAGAGGAGGTACAAGCATGTACAAGAATAACTATCGACTAATATGGGCAGTCAAAAACCTCTTACTCAGCAACGTGGGAGGGGACATAGGACAGCCTAGTCAGTTGAAACAGCCTGACAGTTACATTCTAAAGTAGGTGCATTCTAGCAGCTACAGGCCTTTCTGAGCATGCGCAGTGCTCTGGCACAGTACTGAAGGAGTTAACTACAGTTGATGACTCAAGCAGAATAGGAAGGCAGGCAACAGTTAGGATGTCAGAATCACATGGCTAACACAGGGCTAATGGAAATGAATGCCGTAAATAAAACGGCTTTAACTTATGCTAACAGTAATTCCTGCAATTTCCACAGAGCTACCCCATTAGAATTCCCTGATTAGTCTCTCTAAGCGGCAGAAAAGGAATGGGGGGATGTGTAATGGGAGGTTTGTGAAGTAGTATAAGAGCCTAGGAAGGATTACCGTTTTTGTCATTGCTACCCTTCCCAGTACTGACAGTGGCAGAGTTTTCCAAAAGGCCATTTGGGACTGGACTGCTGTTATGGCTTTGCCTAAGTTGCCATCTAACAGATCTGCCGGGTTTCGGTATACGCGCATTCCAAGGTAGCAAAATGTGGTAGCGCACCACTGAACTTGTTCTCTCTTCAGTGCATTTGGTTACTCAAGGGTTTAGTCTCTGCTTGTGCTGTGGCTTTTCCCGGTTGGGGCTTCTATTACCAGCTAGAGGTTTCTGCAATTAATTTCTTTACCGCACTTAGTCCTGGCCTTTGCTAAAGAGCGAGGGTCTCCTTGTCCCTCTTATTGGACCTTGCACTATTTCTCTTCTGAGCCCGTCCGCTTCTCCGCTGCTGTCTAATATCCACTCTAATTCTATGTTGTCAATCAATCAATCAATCGTGCATTTATAAAGCGCGCTACATACCCGTGAGGGTCTAAAGGCACTGGGGGGGGGGCTCTTCGATCGAAGAGCCAGGCCTTGAGAAGTCTTCTGAAGCAGCTCCTGGGTCTGTCGTAGGCTGGTAGGGAGGGCGTTCCAGGTCTTGGCGGCGAGGTAGGAGAAGGATCTGCCTCCGGCGGTGCTTCTCCGGATATAAGGAACTGTGGCGAGGGCGAGGTTGGCAGAGCGGAGGCTACGGGTGGGGGTTTGGAAGCTGAGTCGGTCGTTGAGGTATGTGGGTCCGGGGTTGTGTAGTGCTTTGTGTGCGTGGATGAGGAGTTTGAAGGTGATCCTCTTGTTGACGGGTAGCCAGTGTAGGCCTCTCAGGTGGGGTGTGATGTGGCTGCGTCGGGGGACGTCGAGGATCAGACGTGCCGAGGCGTTCTGGATTCGTTGTAGTCTTCTCAGGAGCTTGGTTGTTGTTCCTGAGTAGAGGGCGTTCCCATAGTCGAGTCCGCTGGTGATGAGGGCCTAGGTGACGGTTTTTCTCGTGTCGGGAGGGATCCATTTGAAGGTCCTGCGGAGCATTCGGAGGGTGTGCAAGCAGGATGCGGAGACGGCATTGACTTGCTTTGTCATGAAGAGGGCGGGGTCGAGGATGAACCCAAGGTTGCTTGCATGGTCTGTGGGTTCCGGGGCAGTGCCTAGCGATGTGGGCCACCAGGAGTCGTCCCAGGCTGATGGGGAGGGTCCGAGGATGAGGACCTCCATCTTGTCTGAGTTCAGCTTCAGTCTGCCGTCCTTCATCCAGTCGGCGACGGCCTTCATTCCTCTGTGGAGGTTGGCTTTGGCGGTGTGGGGGTCTTCGGTGAGGGATATGATCAGCTGGGTGTCGTCGGCGTAGGAGATGATGTTGAGGTTATGTTGTGGTGCGACGTGGGCGAGCGGTGCCAATAGATATTGAACAGCTTCAGGTTGAGGGAGGATCCCTGTGGGACGTCGCAGATGATCTCGGTGCTTTTAGAGCGGAAGGGTGGGAGGCGGACGCTCTGGGTTTGGCCGGGAAGGAAGGAGTTTGTCCAGGCCAGGGCCTTCTCTTGGATTCCGGCATCGTGTAGGCGTGCTGATAGGGTGCAGTAGCAGACCGTGTCGAAAGCTGCTGATTGGTCCAGGAGGATGAGGGCGGCTGTTTCTCCTTTGTCCATCAGATCCTGATGTCGTCGGTGGCGGTGATGAGGGTGGTCTCGGTGCTGTGGTTGCTGCGGAAGCCGGATTGGGATGGGTCCAGGATGTTGTTGTCTTCGAGGTAGCGGGTTAGCTGTTTGTTGACAATCTTCTCTGTCACTTTTGCCCGGAACGGGAGCAGGGAGATGGGTCGGAAGTTCTTGAGGTCCTTGGGGTCCGCCTTGAGTTTCTTCAGTAGGGCGTTGATCTCGGCGTGCTTCCAGCTTTCCGGGAAGATTGCTGTCTCAAAGGAGATGTTGATTGTTTTTCGGAGGTGGGGTGCGATGGTTGTGCTGGCTTTGTTGAAACGTGGTGAAGGCAGGGGTCGGATGGGGATCCGGAATGGATGGAGTTCATGGTTTTGATGGTGTCTTCGTCACTGACGTTGGACCAGGTGGTCAGGCGACTGGTGCGGGTGGAGGTCGCAGGGGTGGTGGGTGCCAGGGGGTCGGAGTTGAAGCTGTCGTGGATGTTGGTGATTTTGCGGTGAAAGGAGGCCAGGGAGTCGCACAGGTCTTGTGATGGTGGGATGTCGTTGGTGTTGGAGCTGGGGTTCTAGAGTTCTTTCACGATGCTGAAGAGCTCTTTGGTGCTGTGTGCGTTGTTGTCTAGGCGGTCCTTGAAGGCGGTCCTCTTGGTGGTCCTGATGAGTTGGTGGTGTCTGCAGGTGGCGTTTTTGTGGGCTGTGTGGTTGTCTGGTGTTCGGTCGCGGAGCCATTACTTCTCCAGCTTCCGACAGGTGTGCTTGGAGGTCTGGAGGTCTTCGGTGAACCAGGCGGCTTTCTTGTTGGTGTGGTTGTTTGTGGAGATCTTGAGAGGGGCGAGGGTGGTGGCGCAGTCGTTGATCCACTGTTTGAGGTTGGTAGCGGCGGTGTCTGGGTCGGTGGGGTCGGCGGGTGGTCTTAGGGTGAGGGTGGTCAGTTGGTCCTTGGTGACCTTGCCCCAGCATCGGCGAAGCAACTTTGGTGCGGTGGTGTGTGGTGGGTTTCCTGAAGGTGAAGTGGACGCATCTGTGGTCGGGCAAGTGGCGTTCGTTGGTGTGGTTGATGGAGACGTGGGGGCTTGTGGAGAAGATGGGGTCCAGCGTGTGTTCAGCGGCATGGGTGGTTGTTGTCACGAGCTGTTTGAGTCCGAGGTTGGCGATATTGTCGATCAGGGCGTTGGAGTTGGCGTTGTTGTTGTTCTCGAGGTGGAAGTTCAGGTCCCCTAGGAGGATGTAGTCTGTGGAGGCGAGGGCGTGGGTGCTGACGAGGTCGGCGATGGTGTCATCGAAGTGTGGTCGTGGTCCGGGTGGTCTGTAGATGAGTGTTCCTCTGAGGGTCGTGTTGGGGTCGGTGTGGATCTGGAAGTGCATGTGCTCGGCAGTGGTGAGGGTGTCTTCGATGTTGGTCGAGACTATGCGGGTGTCCTTGTGGATGATGGCGATTTCCCCGCCGACTCCGTTGGTGCGGTCCCTGCGGGAGATCTTGTAGCCCTGTGGGATGGCTATGGCGATGTCTGGTGCTGAGGTGGCGTTCAGCCAGGTCTCCACCAGGAAGGCGACGTCGGGGTGGTAGAGTCTAGGAGGTCCCAGAGCTCGATGACGTGCTTGCGAGTGGAGCGGGTGTTGAGGAGGATGCAGCAGAGGTGGTTGGGTTCTCTGGTTGGTGGCTTGGTGGGCTGGATGCTTGTGAGTCTGCAGTTCCGGCAGGTGAAAAGCCCTTGGGTATGCTTCGGGATGGCCAGGTAGCAGGGGTGATCTTGTCCGGTGTTGAGTGCGTGGAGGGTGCTGGAGTCGTAGTGCAGTCTGGCGTTGCGGAGGGCACGGATTCCAGGGGTTCTGGTGCTGGGCGCGGTCCAGGCGCGGACAGGCGAAGACGGGCTTGCCTTTGGGGCGCCTTTGACGCGCCATCGGCACGCCCGCTGTGCGTGTCCGCTGCGTTTTCGCGCGGCGTCCTCCATAAGAGGCGAAGTGGGAGGGAGGAGCAGCTGGGAGGCGGGAGCGGGGCGACCAATGGGGACGGGACGCAGAGGAAGGGGGCGGGCCACAGGGGAGCAGTGGCAGGAAGCGGGGAGCGGGGAGGGCACCGAGGGCAAGGGGCAAAAGGGAACGGGTACAGTGCACTGGCAAAATACAGAACAATGCAGGATATACAGTAGCAAGAAACTGATGCAGTCACCAGGACGCGGGAGCAAGCCCGCGGCGGGCACCTGGCAGCGGCAGCAGTGGGGTGTCACGGGTGCACAGCAGGAGCCGTGCTGCGTGAGGGGCGACCTGACCAGAGGTCAGTGTCAAGGGTCACACTCACTGCAGCGCGGCATCCTCCATAAGAGGCCAAGTGGGAGGGAGGAGCAGCTGGGAGACAGGAGCGGGGCGGCCAATGGGGACGGGACGCAGAGGAAGGGGGCGGGCCGCAGGGGAGCAGCAGCGGGGAGCGGGGAGGGCACAGAGGGCAAAGGGCAAAAGGGACCGGGTACTGTGAACAGGAAAAATACACAATACAAAAGACAAAATAGAGAACAATGCAGGATATACAGTAGCAAGAAACTGAGGCAGTCACCAGAACGCGGGAGCACGCCCGTGGTGGGCACCTGGCAGTGGCATCAGTGTGGTGTCACGGGTGCACAGGAGGAGCTGTGCGGCGTGAGGAGCGACCTGACCCGAGGTCAGTGTCAAGGGCCGCACTCACCGCCGCGTGGCGTCCTCCATAAGAGGCCAAGTGGGAGGGAGGAGCAGCTGGGAGGCGGGAGCGGGGCGGCCAATGGGGACGGGACGCAGAGGAAGGGGTGGGGCCGCAGGGGAGCAGGGGCGGGAAGCAGGGAGGGCACAGAGGGCAAGGGGCAAAAGGGACTAGGTACAGTGAACAGGAAAAATACAGAATACCAAAGACAAAATACAGAACAATGCAGGATATACAGTAGCAAGAAACTGAGGCAGTCACCAGGACGCAGGAGCACGCCCGCGGCGGGCACCTGGCAGCGGCAGCAGTGGGGTGTCACGGGTGCACAGGAGGAGCCGTGCCGCGTGAGGAGCGACCTGACCCGAGGTCAGGGTCAAAAGTCACCGAGCGGAAAACAGAGCGGGAAAACACAACCCTGAAGCAGCATCGCAAGCCCAACCTCTCTAAAAGGGAGGAAGGACGTGTTGTAGTGACGTTGTTTGCCTCCCGCCCTTCAGCTTGGCCCTGACTCATGGTCCTGGGTTACAGTTCCTGCTGTGGGAATTAGTTGTATGGTCTGGAGTGTCCTTGGCTGCTGAGTGCCCCTATGACCTTAGCTGCGCCTTGTGTGGCTTGTCTCGGGCTTTCGCTCTGCCCACCACTGCTGCTGCTCTTCGTCACCTGGGTTGTCTTGCCACATCACATGGGGCTCTCAATGGCAGCTCTTTTTGCTCACTGTAGGGGTTTCTGGCTTCCCTTTGTAGTGTCTGCTGCCCGTTGTGCGGTGCGTGCCAGGTATTTTGAGCGCCTGTGATCAGAGGGCCCCCCCGCCCAATACACAGCTCGGAAGTTGTCAAAGCTGCTCTCTCACCCAAGCAATGCCTACCTGTGGCTCCGATGAGTAGGGTTAGGGAAGGCATTGCTTGTGTGCATAATAAAGAATTGAATCTGGCGCAAGGGCAAGTGCTCCTCCCCTCCCTTGTAAAAAGCTCCTGGGGCTTTAGTTTGGCTCCAAATGTATTGTGTGCATGTTTAACAATATGCACACAAGACTCTGACATTGGTCAGGCAGACTACATTGATTTTTGTAGAGTGGTGTAGGGATCAACCGACCTTGATTTCTTGTAGAGAAGCCAAGGGAAAGGCCTCGAAACATGTAGACCAGGGAGGAAACAGCCCATTATAACATACATCCTTCTCTCCCCATTCTTACTAATACCAGCTATAGGGAGTATTAAAATGTCGTTTATACACAGACAGGCATTTTTTAACTCACTACATTTCTTCTAACCCTTCCACTCTCACACCAACACATAGTATCATCTAACTAATAAGTGCTCCCACGTCTTCGTCGGTCGCAGCACGCCCGTCCTGCTGCGGGCGGGAAGAACCCCATAATGAAGGATGCCACTAAGGGACCTTTTGGTGGGTTAGAGTTATTTTAACAAAACTTTCTGTTTTCCTATACATCCTTAAGAAAACCTACAGTCTTCTAGTCACTCAATTTAGAACCAATCTTGAAAGGATATCATTTTTCTACAGGTAAAGTGTGGACTTTCTTTGTTTTTTCACGGAATGTATATTTGAACCAGCATTCGTGTCACTAGAAACATCAACTGGTGTCTGGACCAACGGTGTCTGTGTAAATTTCTTCAATCTCAAATCCACTGGAGTAGAGGTTGGACCATTTATCCCTGCAAGGATAGCTAAAGTGTGTGCCTGATTTCCTCCACTACCTGGCTGGTATCAAGGGACTGACTACAGACCTATAGTTACTGGTACATTTAATGCATCTGGCGCATTGTGAACAGTCTGATTAGTAGCATTTGATTTTTCGTTATTACTTCCCATTGGTTTGAAAGGCACATCAGGAATTTTTCACAGAAATTAGTTTCTCAAATTTGGAGGCTGACTTTCATTATAAGGTGGTAGACGATTTTTCAATGACTCATTTACAAATTTGAAATCTAATTCATCATCGCTATCCAGCCGCGGCCAGTGCAAGTAAGAGCGGTGGGGCTGGGTGGGGGGGATTTCGACGGACGATGACGAGGGAACATCAAATAAATAAGATCATTTCCCTCATCATCTTCAGTCGAAATACCCCCCCCCCCCCACCCACCCAGCCCCAGCGCTCTTACCTCCACGGCCACAGCTGTCCCTATCTCCAGCCAAAGCTAGTGTTTTTGTCTCTTCGAGGTGTATTTTCTTTCTTTTACACTTCCTCCACCCCCTTCCTCTGCAAATAGTACAGGATACACAACACAGTATGACGTAGTCAACCTATCACTGCGCGGCGTTACACCAATCGACCAATGCCAGCGCAGCACACTGTGACATCAGTCTCACTCGTGCAGCGGCTACCCCTCCTTTACAATCCTTTGAGCGTGCACTTTCTCTAAGCAAAATCCTCACACAATGCAAGCTATTTTCAATAAACTCTGTCTGCTCCTCTAAAGAAATGATAGATCCTTTCACTTGAGAACTCTAACCAGTTACAATGATCTAATCTATTTAACATACGCTCAATTGAAACCTCAACCAGCGCGTTCTCACTCAGGCTGATGCAATTACACCTCGTGCACTGAGAACACTTGTAACAACCGCAACCCTTAATCTCACAAAGATGTTTCCCTTCTCTTATTGGTACTGCAGAAGCTAATAGACGGTGTCCCACCGAGAAAGAGTCCACAAATGTCACTCACAGTGTATGCATCAGTCCGAAAGGAAGGCACATGAAATCTGCAAAGTTCTGAAAGGCAGTATCTATTTCAGAAAGTAAGCAAGTTCTGCCAAATCTGTAAAAGTCATCTTCTGCCTCATATGCTGTATCTCCGCTCCCCCCCCAAAATATGCTTCTTCCCTCCAGGTCAATGTATACTATATTCCTGTAGTTCCGTTTGTGACACCTCCTTAGTAACATCATCGTGTCAGACCACTCAGTCCACTTGTCAGTCCATGTAAGATGATTGTCGTGAGACATAAAGAAGACACATATTATAGAAAGGGGTGGTGCAAAGCACATACTTTGACAGAGCATCTGGCACATGTGAACTTCTGAATGATGATGCTTTAGCATTAGGCACATGAACGAGTTCAAGAAGACAGTTTCCCAGAGCAAATGTTCCCAGAGTGTCAACATTGTAGCAAATAGTCCTGGTAAGCAAATGAGAATTCCTCCGATAAGACAGAATCTCGCTTCACATTGTTTGTTTATGAAACTTTCTCGTAAGTGTAAGGAAGCACAGAATAGGGAATAAAACAGGCCTACAAGAAAGTCAATTTAAGATGTGAAGAACATAAAACAACAGATATATACGTTTCATAAAAGGAAATAAGTATTCTAAAACTCTTTCAGCTTCTATTCAGATTATTGTTCTTTATTGAATTTCAGAAATCTCATGTAAGTATGCAACATTACTGCATTTTCATAGTAATAACATACAGTCATTTCAAATCATGAAATATTATCGTTTCAAATGATTTACAGTAGTAAATATATAAAGATCATAATATGAAGGTTTCTGAACAGTTGTACTAAATATGAAAATGCAGCACCACTTTTACTCTTGTCATTTTCGGTGCAGATTTTAACATATGCAATGATAAAATTCAGAATGAAACCTTTCAATATCACTTGTAATTTTATCTAAATCACATTAGATTACATTAATTCTTCACACCCATCATTATTTCGATAAGAATGGTTAGTAATATTATAGCACCTAAGTACATCACTTTTACTTTTAATACACATTGAAATAGCAACTAAAACTGATTAAACTAGGATTATATTATTCCATTATTTAATGCATGTGATTCCATCTATTCTACAATGTATCTGTATGCTTTTATGATACAGTAACTAAGTTCTATCACATATTAATTGGCATGACTCTTTTATGTGTGATTAGCGCACGTCAATTTGTGAGTTACCCAAAATGTCTCACACTCGATTTAGATATATATATATATATATATATATATATATATATATATATAGAAAAAAATGGTGCTACAAACATCGTGAACAAGGCAGCAGTGGCTCCTGAAACGCATAGATGTTATCCTCGTTGAAATAAAAGCACAAAAGTGTCTGTAACTTTACCTGGAGTGCCGAATGATTATTTTTAGACCCACGAGTAATCTCATAGCGGATATATATATATATATATATATATATATATATATATACTGCTCAAGGTTTCCACCTGGTTCGCCAAAGAAACCTGCAAGGAAACTGAGCGTTAATATATATATATATATATATATATATATATATATATATATATATATATATATATATATATATATATATTCAAAGGATCTAGCTGCTTTTCAGCTGCATCTTATTCTTACATTCACAATGTTGTGGTAGTTGAAATGCTGCAGTTGATATTCTTGTACTTCAATATTTTTAACTCTGATATTCTAACATACAACCATAGCCTATTGTTTGCTGCATTAAGTAATCATACTAGATAGTAGTAAACACTGTAGGGTATAATTTCGTCATCAATTTAACTGTCATGACACTTGGTGGCCAGTAAACAATTGTAACTCATTATCTGTCTTTATTCACAGCGAAAGTGTCCAGAAGATTGTTGCTGTTCATTCACCTCATGACCTGAGCTTTCACACTCAAACATAACAGTGACCGTCACTGAAAAAAAAGAACAGGAAAGCTTCACGCCCTCTTCAGACAGTCTGGTCTCTAGTTTCAGCAGATCACAATTTGATGATGAGCCAGTTCCCTACTATGACGCGCAAGATGGAGAAATTTCAGAGTGTTGGCAAAGGAAATGGGTTACGGGCTACTGTGCATATGTCACCCGGAGAAGTGCTGTATGTTGCTGAGCCTTTTGCCTACACTGTCAACAAGCAAGGAAGGGGACTAGTGTGCGAGTGCTGCCTGCGCACTACACAAAAACTCCTTCAGTGCTCTCAGTGCAAGTTTGCCAAATACTGTAGCAAAGCATGCCAGACAGAAGCCTGGCTTGACCACAAGAGAGAGTGCAAATGTCTAAAGAGTGCCAAGTCTAAATTTGACACCGACACAGTCAGGCTTGTTGGCAAGATTGTCTTCAAGATGAATCGAAAATCACCTTGTTCTTCAGAAGAGCTCTATTCTGTGTCTGATCTTGAGTCTAATTTTGGAAAAGTAAGCAAAGAATATAAAAATGAGTTTGAATTATTTGCAGACATGTTAAAGATGTATCTAAAAGAAGAAATCTCAGATCCCTCCCAGTTCCTCGCTGATATAAACCTTCCTGACCTCTTTGCGAAAGTGACCTGCAACCGTTGCTCAGTTGTTAATGGAGAACTGCTAGGTATTGCAGTTGGTCTGTATCCGAGCATGTCTCTTCTCAACCACAGTTGTGAGCCAAACTGTACGACCATTTTCATAGGACGGCACCTCCACTTGCGGGCAATCAGAAAGATTCAGGCAGGAGAGGAGCTTACTATTACCTATATTGACCAACTGATGCTCACAGTAGAACGGCAGAATCAGCTCAAGGTAAAATATTGCTTTGAATGTGACTGTCGTCTGTGTCAGACACATGCCAATGATGAGAGGATGCTGGCAGGCGACAGACAAGCTTCGAATAAGACCAAGGACTTGGTATCAAAAGTGCTTGAACTACAATCAAAGAAACAGTGGGGGGAGAGCCTAGCTCTGTGCAGGGCTCAATTAGAGAGGAACACTGGACTAGTTCCAGACGAGAACATTTATCAGCTAAAAATACTGACTTATGCTATGGAGGCCTGCATGATACTCAATTTACCAGAAGAAGCTTTGCGCTATGGATACAGAGCTCTGGAACCCCTTAGACAATATACTTCAGGAATCAATGCTTCGCAAGCACTGCATATGATGAAAATGGGCTCATTACTAATGCAGCAAGCCAAGTTCCCTGAATGTATGTCTGTGTTTCAAGAAGCATATGGTATTATGAAAATATTTTATGGCAAAGAACATCCAATGACACAATTACTGATGAAGATACCAGGATGTTAACAAGGCGACTAAACACAGTTTTTTCATCTCTTCAACTGTGCATATTTACGAAGTACAGAACAATGGTGATACTTACAATTACACACATTTTTTCCATCACCCGACCAAATAGATATCCTATGTTTATATCCTTGAAATAAGTGACTAAATTGGTCGTTCTTTTCACTTTCCTTCTGTACTTCCTTTTGTTGTGATTTTAGTGATCCATACGAAATCCGAACCACATCTTTCCCCCCTGTGATCAAGAGGTGTTGTGGTAGGAAGGATATCCAATTGATGACACTGGCCTCTCTTGGCAGTTGATGGAAATCTGACCATTTCGTAAAGGTCGCTTTCTTGTCTATTAAGCATATCTGTTGGGGTTCTGTACTCTTTTTGTGTGGCATGTAACTAGTTTTTTTTTCTCCCCTTTTGCCCCTGCTTTTGACCACCAGATTTGTTTGTAATGGATATCATTTAAATTGGGGATTAAATCTGTGAGTTGGTCGGTAAACTGTCCCAAGGACCCTCTTCCCTTTCTGGATTCGTTAGTTATATTATATAGATACTTAAAATTGAGCACTACATGTGATTTCCTTTTGCTTAGTGTGGCATTGCTCTTAGGTAGAGCTATTTCAATGAAAATAAATCGTTTTTGGAGTACACTTCCAACATGTAGGAATGCTCATGTGGCATAGATTTTGAATAGGTAGAGAAGGAAGGAGGAAGAGAAGGAGGGGGTAATACATCCGTATGGAGTGCCTAACTAGTTGAAATGGATGTCTCTGCTGCAGCAACATGCCGTATTGTCAATTAAACTGTTCAAAATTGAAACTGTAATTTGCTTGCATTATAGAGAAATATGGGTGTTTGTATTAATGTAACTGTGATGACAATAAAGGCTAAAAGAATCCCTCCTACTCAGTGTAGTCCATGAAGGAAATGTTTAATTTCTGACTCAAACTGACCCCTTTTCAACGTGCTAAGGTCAAGTGGGAGTAACTAAACAGAGCAGCCAATTAGAGAGCACAGGAAGCAGGGAACAGATCATACAGAGGAAGCTGAGAACAGTTTTGGCCCTGCATACTCTCATAGTGTTATCAAGTCTGTCATTATTTCATCTGTTCACCCTGTTGCTAACATTCAAAAGCATATGATAGCGACATTTAAAAAAAGTGAATGGTTGACACAAATTCATCTCGGTTAGACTGTACTGGATAGCATTCAAGTTTATATGGAAAACACAGATTTGGCCTACTTCTCAAAGTAGGTGATATGTTGCTTATCTGGCTGTAAGTTATTAACCACATATTAGCTTTCTGCCATGGTAGTGGGCTGTTCTGTTAAAGTTCCAGCACTCAGTGGGGTTCCAATGTTCGGTACTGTGTGGGCCTGTAAAGCTGCCAGTTGGCGCTGGAAGTCAATGACCCACCTCACTATGCTGTTTAATAAATGCCTCTCCATAGTCTGACAACCTGTGCCTTATCCCATGTTTTGTGCTACCACAAAGTGATAATGCACAGACTGTTAAATCCAAATTCGTTATTTTGGCCCAGGAGGGTCATTTGGGCCAAACACTGACTAAAGGCGGTTGAGAGAGACATTTTGGTGGACCAGAATAGATGGTGAAGATTTACAGTGGGTAGTGAAGAGTACTGATTGCAGAAAGTGTGTGAGTAGAGGCTCATGGTTGAGAGTCTAGAGTGAGAGTAAAAGAGGACCCAGTAGCGGTGAGGTTATTCAAGGAAATTTACCTCATATTCGGCAACTGACAAGAGTGTCCAATTAGGCTGTGAGATAAAGCACATTTGCTACTCTCTGCACAACACAGAGTTTAATGGTGTTGCAGCGCGTTCTAATAATATATTGATCCATTGCTGTGGTGAGGAGACATGGGGCCTGATTCACAAAGGTAAGTTTACCAGGTAAGATCTACTCACATGTAGACCTACTCCTACACCAGGTGTACAGCTCCACCTTTTTGCTATACACCATTTTCAAGTGAGGAACTACCCCAGATGTAGACTCCAGAGTCTCCACCCCTTCAAACAAAAGGCAGTGAAGTTAAGGATCTGTATATTGAAGTTAAAATGTATGAATGCAAGAGTGAAGCTGAGTTCAAAGCAGCTTTTAGAGGAAGCCCAGCTGAAAAATAATTTTGAAATTTGTTGCAAGATCCAACTAGCACTTCCATAACTGACTGAATGTTTTTTGGAGATGGGAGAGAAAACTGTCTCATTTTCATCACTAAGAAAGTGTGCGGGTGTAGATTGCATGATTTGTTTTTTTACGCCAGAACCAACTGTGTTGAGCATCAACGATAACTCCGAAGATTTGACATTGAAGCTGTAATTACTGTGCCGTCTTTTAAGCAAACTATTAAACTGATCTGATTGAAGAAACCACCCATTGCCACATCTATGCATCAATTATATAATTGGAGTACTTTGCACCACCAACTACCTCCTGGACCTCAATGGACCATGGTAGATTTTACCGATGTAATGGCCATGCTTTGCCAAATTTATATGAGGTTTCTAGATTACTCCATATCACCAAGGATACAATGCACATGTCCTGGACTTATATTTTACAGATCATTGTTTTCAGGTCTGTTAGTTGAGTGAGTCAGCTGGAGTGAACCAGTAGCACAGTTACCAGGACGTATTAGGAGGAAAACGAAGCACTGCCCTGAATGGTGACATTGAGTCCCCTATTACCCTTAATTACAGACCCTGAATTCCATTCTCTTCTTCAGTACCACTCTATTTTACATTCTCCTAGATTCCTTGTCGCAAGCTTACAGTTATGACTCTGTGCAACATTTCTGTTCAAGATGCCCCAAAACATGAACAACATAATGAATCTTCTCCAGTAATATACTATATGAGGAGTTATAATTGACGATACCTAGCCTTTGTAACACTTTAATCTGGATGGCAATATTCACATTTATGATTTTTATTAGTGATACACTGCTACCAGTATGTCATTTGGTCTGGTAGCAAGCTCATAAGAGTTACTGCAACATTATTTACACTGGCTTCTTCAAGAACCTCATTGCCAGGCTACAAAGATTAGAGAACTGTGTAATAAGACTCCCCTTCTGCTTGTGCAACCATATCAAACTTACCCCACAGGTCACAAAGCATATGGAAATAAAGGCACAGAATGCTTACAGACACTAACACCTCATTATGCATCCACCCCGAATATCTGTCAGCATCCTTCCACCTGATCACAAGAGCTTTCAAGATGATGACGTTTTCAATTGGGCCGACTACTCAAAGTTAGAGTGTCTACGCTTACGTTTAGATCCCAATCCAAACACTAGCTGTTCCGTAAATTTCTAAAAACCTAACTATTCACACTTGCTCTCAACTGAACCTCTATATACATTCAACAGACACAACTTAAGAACATCAGATGACGTTTTTAACTTTTTCAATCAATTCTAACTTACTCTTCCTCTGTATGTGTGTGTCTTTATTTCCAAGTCAGATTTGATGTGACATGTACCCAGGTGGCTACATTAGAGGATGCCCGCCTGGTTGCCCCAGCCTTTCCTGTGCTCTGGCTGGCAGCCTGCAGCTGCTGCAACCAAGACAGGAATCTGGCCAACTGCCAGGAGGTGTGAACACTCCCAGGAGTCAGAAACAAAGGCCTACCTGGGCGGACGGTGTCACCTTCCTCCCCGACAGGATGGCTTGTGAAGTAGCATCTCAAGGCAGTGAACTTTAAAGCCCACAGCACTTCTGATATGCAATCAGGCTGATTCCGAAAGGAGGACAAAGCAATCCCCTTCCCCCAGGCACATTTACAACTTGGCAGATGGGAAAATTAGGTAGTCAGGAAGTGTAAGCCCCCAGAAGGCTTGCCACACCCCTAGGGTGGGCTGCCTGGTCGGTGTAGACGAGGATGGGTTCTGCCATTTTAAAAAGTGGTAGGACAGAAGGTTCTGGGTAGAAAATTTGGCTCCCCCCAGATGTGGTCACCTCAGGCACAGATTAGCCTCTGTGGCTAGTAGCTCATTGCCTACTTGCTCCCACATTCATAATTTCTAGGCATGAGCGAATTTTGCGAATCTCGCGTTCGCGAATTTTGCGGATTTGCGGACTCGCAATCCGCAAAATCCGCGAATTCTCGCGAATTTGCGGATTTTTTTTTATGTTTGCACGGGTTTCTGCAAGTTTGCGAGGGTTTTGTACAATTTCGCAAATTGCGAAATTGTACAAAACGCGTGCGAACTTGCAGCAACCCGTGCGAACACAATTATTTGAAGAGAAAGAAGCTCCTGGCCACAGGAACAGCACGGGGATTGCGCTCATGAAAGTCAAGGATGCAAAGGCCTCTACCCAGCATCACAGCTGATTTTCCACAGTAGATTTGGGAAGAGGCACACCTGTCCCGCCTCGAAGACGCTCATGATTGTTTTTGGGCTAATGAATGAGTCACTGATTTTGAGCATCAACTAGTTCGAGCGACCATGCAAAGGCCGCCCTCTACCCAGCATCACAGCTGATTTTCCACGGTAGATTTGGGAAGAGGCACACCTGTCCAGCCTCGAAGACGCTCAGGATTGTTTTTGGGCTAATGAATGAGTCACTGAATTTGAGCAACTAGTTCGAGTGACCATGTGTGTTACTATGCAATCGCCCTGAAGGGGGCAGGGGTCCCTGTGCCTGTAACTATTTTACAATGGCGCCAGCAAGCTGCCAGCGCCGTTGTAAAATAGTTACAAAGTTAGCTTGCACAGGAAGCACTTAGATAAAATAAAGCAGCACCTGCTTCGTTTTATCTAGTGGTTCCTGTGCGAGCTAACTTTGTAACTATTTTACAACGGCGCTGGCAGCTTGCTGGCGCCATTGTAAAATAGTTGCATGAGTGGGGGTTCAACTTTTGAACCCGTTACGCTCGCGGATTTTTTTTTGCGGATTTTGCGGGAAATCCGCAAAATTCGCGGATTGCGGATTTCCCAAAAATCCGCAAAATCCGCGAGCGTAACGGATTTTCCGCTCATGCTTAATAATTTCCCTAAATCTAGGATTTAAGGGGAACCCCTGGCACCAGATCTGAATCGACTTGCAACGAAGGACAAAGAAAAGACCTGAGTGCAAAAACCTGCACCTGTGGCAACCACCCTGCAACTGCACGACAGCGACTCATCCTAGATCAGAGACTGATTCCAAAATGAGAGCACCAAAATCCACTCCAGAACTCCCTTGGACTAGAGGTACTAGTCTCCTGCAGTCTGCAGGCACAGAATGCTCTCACAACCAAAGAATCATTGGCCATCGGGCCTGCCAAGGGATTACCCAAAAGTAAATGGTTTATTGCATACTGGGAAACTATTTTCTACTGGACTCCAGGATGTCGAAGTTACCCAAAGCTGAGCTTACTGCTGCCACGGCTTGCTGGTTGCAAGTCCGGCTACTACTACCTTTGTTCTACACTGCACCTCGAGGGAACACCGCAACACCTTCAGCTCGCCACCTCAGGGGCCCAGTTGTTGAGCTTTTGCATCTGTTTCATCACCTGCACCGTCTAAATGGTAGAATCAGCTCTCCTGCAGCTCCCACTTCAGCACCAAGGATAGCCAGGACAACTCTGCACCCAGGCCCCACCAGCCAGGTAAAATTAAAATGACTGCTGAGGCATAGTCCTGGGACTTGCATCATTTTAATCTCCAGTGGTTTCTACTGGACTCTACACGCCAGGGATAACTCTGGTTATACTTATCGGATTATGTTAGTTTTAGTGTCTAAATTTATATAAACATCTGCTCTGTTTTTATAAATTGGGTTGAAATTCCTTTTGACTCGTCATGTACTTATCATCCATGTTGGTGCTCTGAAATGCTTAACACATTTTCCTCTAGTTAAGCCTGACTGCTCTGTGCCAGGACTGAGCTATGGTTTTATTAGCGTGAACTGAAAGGACACAGTTTGGGGTACTGTGAGTGTAATACATAGAGAAGCCTAACTAGATTCACTGCATAATATCGCACTTTCCTACATTAGCGTTACAGCGGTGGGATCCTGAACTTTTGTTTCGCAGTACCACTTGGACATGCAAGAGAAGTCCACTATTGGCATTACACCCAAATTGATATTTCTGATTTTTTTCAAAAGGGTTTTTCAATTGGAATTGTTAGGGCACTGTGTAGACCCCATTTTAACGTAATCCAAACGTTTAGAAAGTTAGCCAAAATGTTAAAACGTTTTTTTAAAGTTTTTAAATGTACCAATTTTCAAGTAAAGTTATTTCATAATGGAGGTTGATAAGAATCTCGACCTGTCTGTCATGCCAGCTCTGACGATCAGTGATCCAAGTGTGTTTTGCTAAGCCAGGCGCATTGACTATAGAGCAACAGCCAAAAAGAATGACTGAAAAAGCCCTCAGCTCCTATGAGAAAGTACAGCTATAGAGACAGGGCCATTGCTCAAAAGATTACCGTGAAGAAGATACCCAAGCCTAAACTGATGATGGGGAAGAAGGTGAAGACCACAACTGTTAATAGGGAAAAAAAGGAAACCTTTGACCCTAACATCCCATAAGTGATTGTCTCAAAGTTTAGTGATAGTGATGACATCGACAAATGGTATGTAGTCTTTGAGGGTGCCTGCAGAATGATGATAAGTTGCCAGCATTGAGGCTCTCTATTGTGGGTGTTATTCTCAGTGAAGCGCAGAGACAGACTTCTGACCTATAATGAGGATGTGGCTGAGTCCTATCAGCATATGAAGGCAACTTTGATGGAAGGATTTTGACTCTGTGCAGAAGAGTACAGAGTGAAGTTTAGGAGCACACAGAAAGGTCAAAACCAGACCAGGGTAGACTTTGTAGACTCCTCATTAAAAACAGTGGAAGGCTGGATAAAAGGCAATGAGGTGGACACTTATGATGGACTATATCATTTAATTATCAAAGAGAGCCTGTTAACTAAATGTACCACAGAGAAATTGCATCAGCATCTGGTGGATTTTAAGTTGTCTTCTAGAGAGTTGGGACATTTAGCAAGTGGGTCAACGCCAGGGAGACCATGAAGGCCCTTGGTGGGAGTGACCACAAGAAGGGTGCTCAGAATCCCCAGCAGGTGAAGGAGGCACACAGCAACAAGGATAAAAAGGAGGAGTTTTCAAAAGTCCCTAAAAGTTCTTCCAAGGAGGGTGGGCACAAGACTTTTTCCAGTCCAAGGGCAAGGGTTATCAAGGTAAAAACTGGGATCCTACAAAGGCAGGTGGAGTATGATATGGCTGTCAGCAGCTTGGGCATAAGAGAGAGGACTCAGCATGCCCTAAAAGTCCCACAATGGTGGAGAGTCCAAGGGATTGCTAGCGTTAGAGTGAGGGTTGAGGGTGGAAGTGTAATCTGGAGAGCTAGAGGTCACACTGAGGCTTCTTTAGTTTCCCTGGGGTGTGTGGATATTGAAGCCCTGGCAGTCTTACTTCCAAACATGGAGAAGTAGAGACAAAGGCCTAACATCAACGCAACTGAAGTAGAGGCTCTGAGGAATACAGGTGCCAGTGTCCCCATCGTGGCAGGTAGACTGGTTTCTCCAGACCAAATTACGCCTGATGTCAATCACCAGGTGAGCAATGCTGATAATGAGACTAAGCTCCATTCAATGGCCTTCTTACGTTTAGAGCAAGAAGAGGGTTCTGGCCCAAGGAAGGTGGTTGTGTCCCCTGCCATCCCAGTAGAGTGTCTTTTGGGAACCTGGAAACTTATGATTGGGCAGAAGTAAATAGGAAGGCTCATGCAGAAATGCTGGGTCTCCCTGAGTGGGTATGTGTGATAACCAGAGCACAAGCAGCACAACAGGGAGGTCAAGGGCATTATAGAGCCTGAAATAATAGTGCATGAATCGAAGCACAAGAGAAAGTGCAAGAGGACTGTTGAGACAGCTTCAAAGAGGACACAGGACCAGGAGGAGAGTTCTCCTGAGGGAGATGCACTGGTGCCCGAGGAGGGAACTGCAGCTGAAGGAACCTACACTGACCTAGCTGAACTCCTAAGTCCAGAGAGGACCCGTCCCAAGGACAAACGTCATGTCCTACTCTTGAAGGCCTTAGCAGCACGCTGCATGGCAAGAAGAGGGAGATGTCAGTGGTACTCAAAGGGTCTACTAGGAAGATGGACTCCTGTATACTGAGGCGAGGAACCCTAAACCAGGGGCAACCAGAAGAGCGGTAGTCACCCAAGTGCACAGTGTTTATTCTGACCATAGCCCATGACATTCCCCTAGCTGGACATTTGGGACAAACCAAAACCTAGGACAGGTTGGTTGCCCATTTTTATTGGCCCCAGATGTCTGAGATAGTGAAGGAGTTGTATCACTCCTGTGTCACCTGTCAGGCCTGTGGCAAGATAAGGGGATAAATCAAGGCTCCCTTAATTTCACTTCTAGTGGTTGGGACTCACTTTGAGAGGGTAGGAATTGACCCTCAAACTGCATCTGGGAACAGGTTCATACCAGTGGTAGTGGACTGTGCCACTAGGTACCTAGAGGCAATGCCTCTCAGGACTGCCACTGCTCCTGCAGTTTTTGCTAGAATAAAAAGGGCAACCCATGGACCTGGGCTGGACAATTATTCAACAATAAAGTGGTCCCTATGAGAGAATTTGATGGTGGATATAAACGCTTGTTTTACGGGTGTTGACTTCAAACATTCTATTGTCCCTATCAGCTATATATATATATATATATATATATATATATATATATATATATATATATATATATATATATATATATATTACCTACTGGCGATAGCCAGTAGGTATATATAGTTAGGATTTTTTCCCTATGGGACTTCTGAAAATTCTATGTCTAATAACTTTGGCGTTTGTGGACGGAATTGGCTGAAATTTTCAGGAAAATGGCACATTTTGTTTCTGAGCAGCTCCTGAAAATTTGGGGGGGGTTCGTCAAGGGGGGGCCGAGAAAAAAGGGGGGTCCCAAAACGCGTTTTTCCCATGTTAATTTCCATAGGGCGGTTGGACTCACTTTTAGCCCGAACGGCTGAATGGATTTCCACGAAACTTGGCAAAATTGTAGGGACTGTTAGCCCGATGTGCCTTTGCTAGGTCTCAATATATGTGCTTCAGTGGATTTTGAGAAATTAACGTTTAAATCAAGATATATATCTGTAACAGCGCTCTGGGCAGCGATCCGGTTAGCGAACTTTTCGCGTATCGGAACTTTGCGATGCGAAGCTGATTGGCCCTCCGGTGTCTGTCAACATTCTAAACAGTCCGGAGCGGCCGCCATCTTGTCTCTCGGTAGGATCGAGAGACAAGAGGAGGCCAAAACAAAGGGGGAAATGAAGGAAAGGGGGCAAGGTAGACCCCTTCTGACCCCCTAGGATTGATGAGGGGGATATTATTGAGCCACGCGGGGCCCCAAAAAAAAAAAAAAAAAAATCCGATTTTTTCGCCGTAGAGACGCGTCTTGGTAAGCGAACCGGGCAGCTAACCGGGCAGCTAACCGGGAAGCTAACCGGCAGTGTAACGGGAGTCTGAGGAGTAGCTGATTGGCTGTCAACATTGTAAACAGTCCGGAGCGGCCGCCATCTTGTCTCTCGGTAGGATCGAGAGACAAGAGGAGACCAAAACAAAGGGGGAAATGAAGGAAAGAGGGCAAGGTAGACCCCTTCTGACCCCATAGGATTGATGAGGGGGATATTATAAAGCCACGCGGGGCCAAAAAAAAAAAAAAAAAAATCCGATTTTTTCGCCGTAGAGACGCGTCTTGGTACGCGAACCGGGCAGCTAACCGGACAGCTAACCGGGAAGCTAACCGGCAGTGTAACGGGAGTCTGAGGAGTAGCTGATTGGCTGTCAACATTGTAAACAGTCCGGAGCGGCCGCCATCTTGTCTCTCGGTAGGATCGAGAGACAAGAGGTGGAAAAAAAAAAGGTGTAAATGAATGAAAGGGGTAAGGCAGACCCCTCCTGAACCCCTAGGATTGATGAGGGGGCTATTAAAGTTCCCTGCGGGGCAAAAGAAAAAAAAATTGCGATTTTTCGCGGTAAAGGTGCTTCCTGATACGTTAACCGGGCAGCTAACCGGCAGCGTAACGGGAGTCCGACATATTGTGTTTTTTGAACGTTTGTGATATGTGCACGTGTGGATTTTGTCTAATTAAGGTTAAAAAAATATATATATATCTTTAAGCGTGTTCTGGCACGCTTACGTTTTGGGTTTGGTTTGCGCTGCAGAGACGATACGTCACGGTTATGCGATGCATCATGAGGCGTCTCACGGGCTACGTGATACGTCACTTAATAAAGAATATATTTTACAGCTATAGATATTAGCTTTTAAAAAACCAATGAAATTCACAGAAAAAACCATAGGTTATAGACCATATATAGTTAGGAATTTGCATTTACAAAACCTTGAAAATTCACTGAAAAAACCATAGGTTATAGACCATATATAGTTAGGGATTAGCATTTAAAAAAACCTTATTTTATTTGCACAAAACCATTGAAATTCCATATATAGTTAGTTGCACTAACTATATATCGCGGACCCGCAATCCACTGCTAATGATGTCACATATTACATCATTCATGACATGGTCAGTGACATCACTGATGACATCACTGATGACATCTCAAATGACATCACTGATGACATCACTGATGACATCTCAAATGACATCACTGATGACATCACTGACATCTCATTTGACATTACTGATTACATCACTGATGATATCATTTATGTGATAATACATCTTCAGACTCTAATATAACCTTAGATACACTCAGTGTAAACAGGCACTCACAGACTGTCACACATCCATGGAGTTACTCACACACCTAGTCAGTCATGCAAAGAATCAATCACATCTCCATTTCCTCAACTATACAGTTATACACACCTTACTTATTCAAACATATAGTAACACATATTTACTCTCTTATACAATCCTTGATACAAGTTCACAATGATTCATACAGCCATTCACACATTCACTGGCTCTTATGTTCAGTTATTTATATATGTCAACTCTCACATGGAATGTGTTTTACATATGTACTTACTTTGACCTGTAGCACTGAGATATCCATTCACTCACCAATATACTCATGCACACAGTCAACTGTCCATACAGCTGTTTCTACATGCACTTTTGAACCCATACACCTAGGGAATCAACTGCTCACACATCTATGCACAGAGTTATACACCTCCCAGCCACCCACACACATACTCAGTCTCCCATACAAATACTTGGGCAACCATTCAATAACCCATATAGTTACTGATATAGCTACTGATTTAAACATGCAGCAGTTTACAGAACAACATAAATAATGATTGCCAAATTAAGACACTTTAATCACTAACCCATACACTCAGTGAGACACATTTAATCATTCTCTCATACAGTCAGTCATGCACCTACTAAATCCTTCATCCAGACACTTATACATCCACTCATTCTTCAATATGTAAGACATATTCTAACTTTACAGAAACATACAGTCACTGGGTGTTGTCATCAGTGATGTCATCAGTGATGTCATTTGAGATGTCATCAGTGATGTCATCAGTGATGTCACTGACCATGTCATGAATGATGTAATATGTGACATCATTAGCAGTGGATTGCGGGTCCGCGATATATAGTTAGTGCAACTAACTATATATGGAATTTCAATGGTTTTGTGCAAATAAAATAAGGTTTTTTTAAATGCTAATCCCTAACTATATATGGTCTATAACCTATGGTTTTTTCAGTGAATTTTCAAGGTTTTGTAAATGCAAATTCCTAACTATATATGGTCTATAACCTATGGTTTTTTCTGTGAATATATATATACATATATATATATATATATATATATATATATATATATATATATATATATATATATATATATATACATATATATATATATATATATATACATATATATATATATATATATATATATATATATATATATTTATATATATGTTAGTTATTTATTTCATTATTTAATTTTGTGTTTTATAAAGCGCAAACTTGACAAGTGAGGGTATCAGAGCGCTTTACATGGTATGAAGTGATACAAATAAAAGTTTAAAGTGCAGAAATATACAAGATCAGCATGTAGGGTTACAATCACTAATAAAGTTTGTAATAGCACAAGGACCCATATGATCTCGGCGTGAGGAGTTGGTGATCTGGGAAAGCGGTAGTCTTGGATTAGTCAGGCAATGCGGTGGTTGCGAGTAGGCCTTAGACGAGGAATTTACCCATGAGGAAGGTTTTGGCCTCGTTTTTGAATTTGAATTTAAAACATTTGTAGAATTTAAAACATTTGTAGAGCGCAGCGTTCACCGTACGGTTTCTTGGCGCTATAATGGAGGGTCCAACAACTGAGGGCGGAGTGAAACCTGTCGCAGAGCAGGGAGGGACCCAGTTACACGGGAAAGGCCTGTTTGAACAGGAACGTTTTTAGGTCTTTGCGGAAAGAGGAATATTGAGTGGCAGAACGAAGGTGGTCGGGGAGGGAGTTCCAGAATGTGGGAGCCAAAGTTGAGAAATTGGCTCCACCCCACTTTTTACGTTTGAAACGTGGGATTTGCAGGAGAGACTTAGAAGAAGAGCGAAGCTCTCTGATCGGGACGTATTCATTGATCAGAGAGGAAATGAAGGCGGGGGCAGTGCCCTGGCGGGCCTGAAAAACCATATAGCCGGTTTTTAAAAAGGGAGCGTTCCTGGACAGGAAGCCAGTGGAGCTCCTTGAGGAGGGGTGTGGAGTGGTGAAAGCGTGGGAGACCATAGACCAACCGGGCCGCCTGGTTCTGGACCATCTGGAGCTTCCGCAGGCTGTATGCCGGGATGCCGTTGTACAGGGCATTGGCATAGTCCAGCCGCGAGATCACCAGCGCGGACATGATCAACTTAAGTGCCTGGGGGGAGAAGAAACGGGAGACGGTGCGGATGGTTCGAAGAGTGAGGAAACAGGAGGAGACTACAGAGCTAATTTGTGAGTGTAGGGTGAGTTGGTTGTTCATTTTGACACCCAGTGTTTTAACTGTGGAAGAAGGAGTGGGGGAGGGACCAAAAGAGGAGGGCCAAAAGAGAGAGTTCCAGGGACTGGAAGAACCACCGGTGAGAACCAACTCGGTTTTATCCGGGTTCAGCTTGAGATGGTTGTAGTTCATCCAGTCCCTGATGAAAATCATAATAGACTGGAAGTTTGAGGCAGAAAGGGGAGAAGAGGAAAGGTCAAAGATGAGCTGGAGGTCATCCGCATAATTGTACACGGTGACCTCCAGCTACTGAAGTGCGAAGATTAGAGGAAAGATGTAAAGGTTGAACAGCAAGGGGGAAAAAGAAGAACCCTGGGGAACACCACAGGTGACTTGAAGTGGGGTGGTCGTGAGAAACGTGCTAGAGAAGGGATTCTTCTGATGGCAGGTGGAAGAGAGTTCCAAATTCTTGGCGCTGTTCCGGTAAACGCCCTGTTGTAGGTTCTATTTTTCTGAAAGGAGGCGGGTTGGAGTAGGAGGTTTCTAGCAGACCGCGAGTTCCTGCTTCCTCCAGATATCACTCATTTCTGTGCCAGATAGGCGGAGGAGTTTGTGTATAGGGCCTTGTGTGTAATGCATGCAAGTTTCAGCTGAATTCTGGCCTCTAGAGGGAGCCAGTTCCGAGCTTTCATGTGTGGCGAGATGTGGTCGAACTTCCTGGTGCCTGTAAGTAGCCTGGCGGCCGCGTTGAGGCATGCTTTTAAAGGCGCTAAGGAGATCTTGGGCAGTCCAGTAAGGGTGGAACAGCCATATTCCACTCTGGAGATGACTAGTGCTTGAACTGCCAATTTTAGGTCAGGAGCATCGATGAAAGGTTTCAGCTTCCAGAGGTAGCTCAAGTGGAATCTGTCTGCTTTAGCCATTGAGTCAATGTGGTCTTGCATGTTCAGGTTGCAGTCGAGGATTATGCCCAGGGATTTGGTGGAGTCCACCACGGTCGGTGGACAGTTCAGGGCTGTGATGGACTTGATCCAATTTTGAATCTCCGGGTTGGCTTTTGAAGGGGAGATTAGGAGAAATTCCATTTTCTTTGCATTAAGTTTGAGTTGGTTATCGGCTAGCCACTGCACTGTCATTTTCAGGGTCTCATTCAGGCAGCGGATCTCCTTGAACGAAGAGATATTGATGTATATTTGGGTGTCATCCGCATACATATGGTAGGAGATGTTGGCAGTACGGAGAACTTTGGTGAGTAATTCAAGGAAAAATTAAAGAGGGTTGGAGACAGGGTTAAGTCTTGGGGGACTCCGACCGTGACCGGGGTGGGAACTGATAAGTTGTCGTTAATGAGGCATCTCTGAGAATAATTGTGGAGGAAGGACCTGAACCATTCTAATACCATGCGTCCAATACCATCCTGAATTTGAGGCGTTCAAGTAGGTTTTCATGATTGACCGTATCGAAGGCAGAGGAAAGGTCAAGGAGGATTAGAAGGCAGGTTTTGCCTTGGCCTAGGGCTTGGAGGGCATCATCCACGATGTGGAGCATAGCAGTTTCAGTGATGTGCCCTGGCCTGAATCCAGATTGAAAGTCATCATGTAGGTGGAAGTTGTTGATGTGCTGACTTAGTTGTTGTTGTACACACTTCTCCAAAACTTTGGCTAAAAGCGGGGATATTGGAGATAGGTCTGAAAGTGTCAGGGGAGGCTAGGTTCAGTGAGGGTTTTTTCAAAATGGGGAGGACTTGGTGGTCCGGGATTAAGCCTTGCTGAAGCGAGGCGTTGAAAATTGTAGACCAAAAAGGGACGATGGATTGGGAGACAGCAGCGAGGCAGTTTGAGGGTAACGGTCGTTGAAGTGGTTATTAGGCTTTAAGGTAGAGAGGATTTTTGAAATAGCATCTTCGGTATAGAATTCTAAGTCAGTTCAGTGGGCTTTGTTCTTTGGATGGGCTAGGACGGTTGGTGCGGAAGAATGGGGCAGGACAGGAAGAGGTTGGGAGTAGGTGGTGGTACTGAGTTCAATTCCTAGTGCCGATATTTTATCAGTGAAGAAAGAGGAGAATTCATATGACGATATTAGCGTTTGGGGGATTCTTTCGGTGTTTTTGCCAGTTTATTAGATTGGAGTTTGACTAGTTCGAAGAGCTTTTGGGGTCTATTCTTGGCGTTCCCCAGTTCCGATCTGAAATATTATTTTTTGCAATTGAGGATGTGCTTATTGTAGGCATTTCTCGCCTGGCGGAGGAGTTTTAGATGCGTTGCAGAGGGGTGTTGTCTCCAGATTGTTTCAGATTGCCGTAGGGATCTCCTCTCCATATTGAGGGAGCCAGTGAACCACGGGTTTCTGTCTTTGATTTGAGTTCTTTTTAGTTTAAGGGGGGCAAGGTTGTCGAGAATGTTTGGGATGGATGACGAGTAATGCTCATTGAGGTCGCTGACCATGGTTATGTGCGAGGGGGGGGAGGTCGGATTTGCAATGGGACTCTAGTCTCATCAGGTCGAAATTCTTAGTAACTCTGGTCCAGCGTTTGGGAATCACCGGTTGAGACGACTTTGTCTTGCGGGCCCCAGGTAAAATGAAAGAGATGGAGTGATGGTCGGACCAGTCACAAGGGTCTATGGAGATGAGCCTGACTGCGGAGTCCTTCGAGATGATCCAGTCGAGGATGGCCCCTTTTGAGTGGGTTGGCAGTGAGCAGGCTTGAGTCAGAGCTAGGCCACTTAAGAGGTCTTTTATGGCGTTGCAGTGGGGATCTTTAGTGTTGTTCCAGTGCAGGTTGATATCACCCAAGAAAACCTCTGTGGCGATTTCCAAGAGGTGATCAGTGAAAGAGTCGTTGGAACTTGGGGGTGGTAGAATATGTGCAGGTTACAAAGGTGTAATGAGTTGCTGCTGATGGAGAGTGCGAGGTATTCGCAGGAGTCAGTGGAGACCGTTGTGAGTTCTGTGACAAGCAGGGAGGATCGGTAGATACAGGCAATGCCTCCTCCTTTCTTGTTAGAGTGTCTGTCCAGTCTGGCGATGTAGTAATTAGGTGGGATTAATAAGTCCAGACAGGGGGTAGAGTATTCGTTCAGCCAAGATTCAGTTAGTATGGCTAGGTCTAGGTTTTTGTCCTGGACGAGTTCCGCAATATCAACGGCATGTTTGACTGCTGAACGGCAGTTGATTAATAGACCAGATTAGGGGGTGTCTGGAGGAGTGTCAGGAGTTTGGGCGGATAGAGATACAGGCGTGAGGTTGCTTTTTACCACACTTGTGTTCTGGAGAGTGGCTCGCATGTTAGGGTTGATGGTGACTGTGCTGATGGGATGTTCAGGACTCATATCTAGCAGACGGGGGATGGCTGGGATAGAGTTGTGGTCTTGGAGGATGGCTAGGATTTCGCTTCCTGTGAGGTCTAGAGGATTGGAGGAGGCAGTAGGAGTGTTGTAGGAGAGTGCGAGAGCGCGGGATTCCTCCTCAGATAGGAGGCAGGGTGGTTAACGTGGGCGAAGATGTCTCAAAGGCAGCGGGGGTGGGTGCTTGGGAGGCTCGGTGTTCGGTGGGGGGGAAGTAAGTGGTGGTTTGAGGTTAGCAAGTGAGATCTCGGCAAGGTGAAGGAGGTACAAGAGGTCCAGAATGGAGCTATGAATGCTCTGGGTGAGTTTAGCCACTCTGGAGTGCAGAGTTTCAAGGTCGTTATAAATAGGGGGAATCTAAAGGACAGGTGTTCAAAGTTTCAGGAGCCGTCACAGGGGCATGTAAAGGTGGAAGGGGAGAAGTATTGTCTAGAGCAGGCTCCTGGGTCTTTGGGAGTATCTAGCTCACGATGTTGGCGGATGGCTGGCGGGGAGGAGCTCGGAGGTCTAGGGGCGGTACTGTTATAGGTGCCGGGGGACGAATTATAATGGACAGGGTGGACGGTGTTGGGAGCTGTTGGAGGGTTAGCTTTTTCTGAGACAGGGGACAATGGGAGTGTATCGGTCTCCCCATCAGTGGGAGGCACTAGGTGGGAGGGGATCATAGGTGTAGGGGAGATTCTGTAGTCAGGGACAGGAGACATGTTGGGGGGGATAGGGTGGGGAGAGGAAGAGGCCCTTGGAGGGTTGGCCTGTGGATGGCTAGGCATGTTAGGCTGGCAGGACGGAGGGTCATTGGTGCGGGTGTTGGTTACTCTATCCGAGTTATTCAGGTGGTTTATGAGGAGGGGGAAAAGGTCTGAGAATTTATTGATGTTGTTGGTTAAGGCTTGAATTAGAACAATGCCATTTTTGTAGAGGGTGATGGTGATGTCAGCTCGCAAGGTATATGAGGGTGCTATTGTGAGCTTGGTGCCGTAAGTGAATATTGAGAAGGTGCGCTAGGGTTTTACGCCAGAAGCGGTTCTTCTGGAAAAGAAGATAAGGTCATTAATGACGGTGCCTATATCCGCTCTGTGGTGCAGGTTGGTTATCAGCGTCTCTAGGTGTCTTTTTAGGGTAGCGTGTTTGAATGATTTAGTTGCAGTTTTGGAGAGCTTTGGGGGGTAGACTATGGTATAGGAGTTGTCACCAGACACAGATAGGTCAGGGTTCGACATGATGTTTGTGTGGGTAGGGAAAAGGGGCTCCAGGTAGCGCGGCGTGATGGAGCTAAGTCGGCTGAGTTAGGTCACTCGAGAGAGATGCTTGTCAGTCACCAAGTGGGCAACAGCTCAGGTGAGCATGGGATGATGAGGTCAACATAGATCAAATTTCGAAGAAGGTCATCAGAAAGGGCAAAGACAGACAAAAGTGCTGCTTTCCAGCAAACCGGTAAAAGAGAATGAGCCGGAGTTAACCTTAACAAGATACCTGCTGTACTAGTTGTAGTCCAAATTAGAGGAAGGGAGCTGTTTAGGGTGTCCATTGGGTGAGAATTAACCCATGTATGACGGCTGCCAATTTGATAGGGGACCCTTTTACGCCCTGTATGTGGTGAATTTACTTTAGTTTACACTGCTGCAATAGCAGTATCTCATGTCTCTTGACACTGTAGTGTTGTTGGAGTATTTTTATTCCAAACTATTTGTTCCAGGCTGTTGTTATGCACCATTCCAAGATGGCCACCGCTTTTCCTTTGTGTATATAGTCCTCTTTCTATGTTCATTAATATGGGGTCTTCCCATGGAGTCAAGTGCTCTTATGGCAGCAGAGACCCCAAAATGGGGGATTTGAGTCCTGGTCACCCAGGGTCCCCTCTCCCCTTGAAGCCAGTAACTAGGGGGGGAGCTGGCCCAGATCAAGATTGAGGCCCCAGGAAGGTCCGCTGGTTCAAGTTCAAGTTCAGGGAACTGTGGTTTCAACGCAGCTCCTTGGCTGATGGGAACACTTTCTTCCCACCTCAATCAGCCAGATACAGTCTCTGAGGCATGGTTATTAGCCTCTTATCCTAGCCCATCCTCACAAAGCAGGGCTCCGCTGTGCGGGCCTAGAGCACTAGGGCTCAGCGCGCTGCTGTCTCACCTCACACGCCGTGTCTGAACACCAGGGCTCCACTGCCGATTCTGCCTCGGTGCGCGCCTCAGCCTCCACAGATCCTGGAGCTGGCTCTGGCTTCCCCCGGCAGGGCTCTGGCTTTCACAGCTGCCGTTGTCTGTATTGTTAACTGGCGAGCTCCAAGTGCTGTAGATCCTGTAGATCGGGTGAGAGAAACGCCGCCATTTTAGGTCCAGGCGGAGATGCGGTGCAATATCCCGGTGAAGCTGCGTTTTGTGCGACAGTTGATGAACGAGGGTGTTAGATCTGGGGGTCTCTAGTTGGCAATGGTTATCACCTTTGTCCAAATAGGGACCCTTACTAGTAAGTCAGGCAAAGGGGATTACACTCCTTAATAACCCCTGATCACCCCCTTGGTAGCTTGGCACGAGCAGACAGGCTTATCTCAGAGGCAGTGTGTTAAGCATTTGTGAAGATACACAGTAATACAGTGATAACACTACAGATGGACACAACACCGGTTTTATAAAAATAAGTATTCTTTATATAGACTTAAACACAAGACCACAAACAACAAAAATCCACAATACTACACTTAAGATTGCTTAAAAGATGATTCAAGATAAAGATAAATGCGGAAAAGTTCTCAACAAAGTACCTGGATGCGTGAAGCAAAGTAAACAAAAGGTTCGCAAAAGGGGAGATGCGTTGGTTCCGTGATCCGGGGGAGATGATGCGTCGTGCCTCAATGCTTGCGCAGAGTAGGGGATGCGTCGTGCTTCTTACCGGTGCGGAGGTGATGCGTAGATTCTCATTCTGCAGCCCGGTTGGGGTGCGCAAGCTGGAGCCTTGATGCGGTGCGATGATCCAGTTGCGATGTGAGAAGATGGTGCTTTTGATGCGGCGATGCGATGACGCCCTGGCAGCCTTGCGATGACTCTCTACTTTGGAGCCACGACAGGCCCTGCGACCCGCTTCTCTGGTGATGCGATGACGGCTCTCTCGATGCGTCGCGCTTCTCCGGCGATGCGACAGCAGGCAGCTTCGATGGACACACGCTTTCAGGGAGATGTGACAAAAGCTCGCTTCTCCGGCGTTGCGATGATGTCAGCTGCGGCGGCGACACGCTTCTTCTCGATGCGTCGCGCTTCCAGCTCCCAGCAGCACGCAAGTGAATGGAGTCAGAATTCCCAGCAGGAAATTCAGGAGGGAGCTGGAGGTGAAGTCTTTTGGCCCTGAGACTTCAGCAGGAGGCAAGCAAAGTTCAAGCCCTTGGAGAATATTCTGTAGATAAATGAAAGTCCTTAAAAGTTCCTTCTTCTTTCCCTTGGCAATGAAGCAACCACTGCAGGCCAACCCAGGAAACAGCACACTGGCAGAGGGGCAGTCCAAACTCCTGCATCTTCCTTGGTTCTTCTCCTTGGCCGAAAGGTTTCTTGTTCCAGAAGTGATCTAAAGTCTGTGGGACTGGGTTCCAATATTTATACCCCAAAATCCTTTGTTCTCTGAAGGCAGAGAGGTCTCTGCCTAGTTCACTTCAAACCAGTTCCTGAGCACTGTGTTTACATGACTCTTCTCTTCCTTTCACTGTGCAGGGCAGAAACATCAGACGCCCCACAGGAGTTGTAGCCAGCACAGGAGAGGGAAGATACAGCTCTGGAGCACTCTGTTGACATGATTCCCCTTCTCCTTTCACAGTGCAGGGCAGAGACATCAGACAAGCCTCAGGAGGTGGAGCCAGTATTGTGGAGGGAAGGCCTAGCCCTATTCAGGTCCCAGCTGCACACCTAGGTGCTGATCTCTTTATTCACCACTGGGCTGCCCCAGCCTGTCTCCTGGAATTTCCCCAGGCCTGTCACACACAAACCCAGACAAGGAATACACAAGTCAACAGAGGCGGGCTCAAATGGTTAGGCAAGCAAATACCTACTTTCTAAAAGTGCTATTTGCAAAAACAGGATATTAAAATAAACTTTACTAAAAGATGTATTTTATTATTCTGATTTCAGGCATACTAATTTCGAATTTCTACCATGTTCCCTGAGTCAGTTAGGATTGTAGGAATGTAACAATCTTAACTGCCCATTCTGGACTATGAGAACAGGTAGCCTTCAATAGTGAAAAATGAAAATGGCTGTAATTCACTATTAGAACATGCTACACACACCAGAGCATGTCCTACCTTATACTTACAATGCGCCCTGCCCTTGGGCCTACCAGAGGGGTGTCTAATATGAAGCAGAGGGAAGGTTTAGGAACTGGCAAGAGGGTGCCGTTGGCCAAGTCAACATGGTAGTCACAGACTACCCATAGACCTTGCAGTGGCAGGCCTGAGACACAGTTTACAAGCTGCTTCTGTGGGTGGCACAACCAGTGCTGCAAGCCCACCAGGAGCATCTGATCTACAAGCCCTGGGCACACATGGTGCACTGTACTAGGGGCTGACAGTAAATCAAATAAGCCAATCATGGAATCCAATCAGTATATCAATTTAACATAGGGAGCACGTGCACTGTGGCACTGATTAGCAGTGGCACAGGGCCCAAAGCATAAATCCAGCAAAAACATCAAAACAGAGGAGGCAATCCGTCAAAAATGGAAGGGAGACTCACACCAATGATGTCAGGTCTAACAGAGGGGGAGATGCGTCGCGGTAACCAAGCGCCATTGCGCTGCACCGCAAGCTCACGACTCGGCTCAAAAACCAATCTCGGACCGAGAGGAGCTCGTTGGAATGGCATCGGCGAGATTGGGTCGCGGCACCAGAGCGGGAGGAGCAGGTACGCAACGGGCGGGTATCACCACGCCGGCAGATCTCAAGCTCGGTGCAAGTCGCAGGACCAAGGCTGTGACTCCTCGGGCCCAGTGCAGGCCGCAGGGTTCAGGTCGTTGGGCCCAGGTCGACTCACCGAGGGAGTCACGGAGGGGACCAGGGACCAGATGCCAGGGTCAGGGTCTCGCCATTGGAGCTCCGTCCTTCCCGGGTAATGGGCATCTGCCAGGCAACGCGCAGATTACTCTGGAGGCTTGACACCGGCCAAGTCGAGCATCGCTGGTGTCCGGCGGCGGTGGGGTCCGGGCGGTGAAGGCACCCATCAGAGCTGCAGAGGTCGAGAATCCAGGTACGTCCCTAACCAAACTTTGTTTTGGTAGTATGAATCGGAGGGTACAGCAGTCCGGTTCAGGTAGCGGGCAAGTGGTGTGTTGGTGATGTGGTTTTACCGGGGATTTTCACCAGAAAGTGATCCCCAAGCCAGGAGCTCCTCGGGGTGCTCCAGATAGATAGATAGATAGAGTGAGGGCGTAGAACATAGCAAACATGCAGGTCTTATTCACCATATATCACTTTCACTGTGCCATCACCTTTTAGGAGCAGTTTGTAGAAGTATTACATTATACTATTCAAATTGATTCACTTATTCTTAAATGAGATACGTATAAATAAATAAACTAAATGAATAACTGTAACTTACTCATTCGAGAGGTTTTATTCTATCCCTTGTATAACACTATTGTTATGGAAGTCAAAGTCTACACTTCTCTTATAGGGACTACTTTATTGTTGAATAACTGCTCCAGCAGTGGCAAAGGCCCTGTTTGGCATCTTCACTAGGGTGGGTTTTCCTAAAGAGGTGGTATCTGATGGAGGGACACAGTTCATGTCGCGTACCTAAAAGCTATGAGGGATGAATGTAGTGTGAACTACAAGCTCACTACTCCGTATCACCCCCAGGCAAATGGTTTCATTGAGAGGTTCAACAAAACCAAGAAGGGCATGATAATGGGTCTCCCTGAAAAACTCAGAAGGAGATGGGATGTCCTTTTACCTTACCTCTTGTTTGCAGACAGAGAGGTGCCTCAGAAGGGGGTTGGCTTTAGTGACTTTAAACTTCAGTTTGGCTATCCTGTAAGAGGTCCCCTAAGCTTGATGAGGCAAGGTTAGGTAAATCCTCTCAAAGATCCCAAGCTGGACATACTGGACTCTGTACTGGGCCTGCGCTCATACATAACAGAGTACATGAAAAAGGCAAACAAAAATTTGGAGGCCAACCTAAGAGCTTGTCAAGCTTTGGTATGACCAAATGTCAGCACTAGTTAAATACCAAGCAGGTCCGTTGGTATGGGTGTTGGAGCCTGTTGCTACCAGGGCCCTCCTGGACAAGTGCACTGGGCGCTATCCTATCTTTGAGAAGGGGAAGTCACTTACTGGGTGGACTTAGGCACCCCTAGGAGTCCTCACAGAGTTCTCCATGTAAATCGCCTAAAACCTCACCAAGACAGAGCTGACATGACGATGCTCATGGTCACTGATGGAGGATAGGATGAGGAAAGTGAACCTCTCCCTGACATACTGTCAATAAACCCTCAGTGGAGGGTATTGTCTTGTCAGACACTCTCACTGCACAACAGAAGACTGATTGCAGGGAAGTCCTCAACCAGTTTAACCGCTGGTCAAACAACCTGGTATGTTCATGATGTGGTTATCTATCAGAAAGGGCAGAATGAACCACATAAGTCTCAATACCAGAGTCTCAGAACTTTTTGTTTCAGAGACCCTCAACCACATGTTCACAGACTGCGGTGTATGTAATCTCCGCATAATGTGCTTCAGTGGATTGCGTCATCATCAGGTCTTGTCACTTGAGTGTCCCGTTCTACAAGTGACCTCAAAACCTCCACCAGGAGGGAGACTGTCTGGGTGTTGACAGTGGTGAGTAGATGAAAATTATCTCCTATCCTTTAGGTGAAACTTTATTGAAGAAAAAGAGTAGGATAGTTAATGAAGTGGATACAGATGTCAGCCTCCCTGTCAAAAGTTAAAGTATGCATTGAATCTGAAGTTAACAAGATGCTAGAACTTGGGGTGATTGAACCATCTGACAGTCCCCTGGCATGCCTAATGGGACTGGTCCCCAAGCCTCACACAAAGGGTGGAAAACCAGAGATGATGTTTTGTGTGGATTACAGTCACTAAAACTGATGGACACCCCATACCAACAGCAGGTGAGCTCATAGATAAGTTGTTTGCAGGCACATTCTTAACTACATTTGATTTAACATCAGGAACTGGCCGATTGGACTCGCCAAAGTAGCAAATGAGAAATCTGCTTTTTCAACACCAGGACACTTTCAGTTTAAAGTGATGCCTTTTGACTTGGAAAATGCACCTGACACTTTTCAAAGGTTGGTGAATCGAGTTCTTTCAGGATTGGACAACATTAGTGCAGCATATCAGTATGATATAGTTGTATTTAATTCCAACTAAGAGGATCACCTGGTCCACCTGCGAGAAGTATTACAGGCCCTGCAGCAGGCAGGCCCAACTATCAAAGCTAGTAAGTGCCAGATACGGCAAGGCTCAGTTGTTTACTTGGGCCGCCTTCTAGATGGAGGCCAAGAGCAACTTCTGCCATTAGTTATAATGGGGTAACCCAGTGACTCTCAGAACGTGGGTCTGGAAGCTAAACAAAAACAGTGGTCCTGTCGGGAATAGAACAATTTCTTTAATTCACTGTACTTAATACATATTATGCAGCAAAATCGGGTGTATGGGAAACAAAGACACACAACACTGAATTTAGTACCAAAGGTAACTCTTTAGTATATACCTTGCATGTATTAATCAATGGATAAATGGCTGTCCGAAACAAAGTAACATAAAGAACAAATAAACCGTGAAATCCTTAGTGACCGGTAGTGAGTGGTGATGACCGTGCTGTACAAGGATAAGAAAGGTGACATATATTCATACATATAAACAAAACATAAGTTCTTGTGTGTCCACTTTTAAAACCAATAGTCACAACAGAATGAAGTTTTTCCTTATTTGTGTTGCGACTTTGCATGGACGGATTGACATAAACAACGTCGACGTTTCAACTCTATGTAGTAGTGCAGAATTAAATGCATCTGTGTCGGGTCTTCATCAGGACAGGAGGTGTGTTGGACAGCCTGAAAACACGTGGGAAGCTAGAGTAATGGCTTCAGTAGTTCCTCTTCACGGGGGTGTCAGCCGACACCCTCGTATGGTTTCCTTTGGGTAAGCAAATCTTGAATCAAAGAAATTGTTCTATTCCTGAAAGAACCACTGTTTTTGTTAAGAGCAGCGTCTGCAGCTGATGCTACAGACAATTCTAGATTGGGAGGCTCCCGAGACCTAGACCCAAGCCAGGGCTTTCCTTGGCTTGACTGGGAATTACTGGAGAGTAGTGAAGGGGTATGGTACCATTGTGGCACCTCTCAATGAGCTTACCTCCAAGAAGGAGCCAAAGAAGGTCATCTGGACAACAGGATGCCAAAAGGCTTTTGACACGCTGAAAGAGGGTATGTGCTCAGCACTAGTCTTGAAAGCACCAGACAATGGGAAAGAGTTCATTATTCAAACAGATACTTCTGAATGGGATTGGGGAAGAGTTATCACAAACAAATGAGGGCCAGGACCTACCTGTTGCCTATATCATCATGTGACTCCTCCCTAGAGAGCAGCATTGACTTGCCATTGAGAGGGAAGCCTTGTAAGAAGCGGATTATTTAAAACTCATCCGTCATCCACGGTTTCTTTAACAAGTAAGGAGGAATCGACACTGAAGTGAAGTACAAACCAATGATCATTTATTAGCATTCATGAATGGGGCCTCATCCGGTAAACACCATAGAGATACTCAAGGAGGAAGTACATTGAATGATAGTTACATGGGTTTTTATAGCAAAAGATCACAAACAAGTGATGCCCAGAGGTCAATAGGGCTTTGGGAAAAACACATAAATGAGGTAACGGTAAGAATCAACAGCCTTGGTGTCTTTGTGCAGTCGTCGCATCCTAAGGCTGCACAACAAGATATGCTATCTGGGTAAACTTTACTTGAGGCTTTATCATTGTCTGAAAAACCCAGAGCAGACGCCAGCTGTTCTTTTGCGCTGACTCCGCATGTATACATAGCCTACAATACCCTAATCTAGATTCTTTACCAATGTTTATGCAGGTGTGGTGTCAAGGATAGAGCCAGGGCTGAAAGTAGGGCAGGGGGGAAAATGCATACCTCAATCAAAAAACAAGAGAATCAGATTTTAAATTTCAACAGCCTTTGCTGGGGTTTGGTCCTTGAAGAATCTGAGACCCTACCTGTTTGGGACTCACTTCAAGGGTCAAACTGACTACAGGCCTTTCAGGTGGCTGATGTAGACGAGAGGAGAGAATCCCAAATTGTTGAGGTGGTACAGTCTCCTACAAAGTGTAGTCTTTTCAGTGGAACACAGACCTGGCACTGACAATGCCAATGCAGATTGCCTTTTCAAGTTCTTCCACTTAGATGATAAGAACTACCAGGGTGTTGTCTTGCTTTCCCCTCTCAGATAATACAGCTCCCACACTATGGCTCAAAACCTGGCGAAGCAAAAGACTTTAACACAAAACTAACAACAACTTTAGAAAAGGGTTTTATTTTACAAAATGCAAGGACTCTCTCTCTTTTAGAACAAGGTTTGGGGTTTTATTTAACAGAATGCTCTATAACAAAAAGATGGCAAATGCACAGATTCAAATATACAAAGAGATATATATGTTTATATGTAAGGAATAATAACACACTACCATGAATAAACAAGCTACAAATAATATGAGATAACACTGAAGAAAATATAGTATGCTGGACGTCCTGCAAGAGATCAGAAAGATATATACACTGAATACAACAAATGAGTACTTTGGAGATGCACCTTGACTCACTCACACATCACAAAGAAAACACATCAAATGATCAAAGCCACTGGCCAAACATCACAATAGCAATAACCAAAACTCAACACTTCCAATGACCACAGCCACTGGAACCGCGCATCACAATGGCACTAGTCAAAACTCAATACTTCATCATGGTGCAAACACTGCATCTCAGCCCACTCCTGACTGGGGAAGTTAAACAGCTGTGGTTGAGTGCCTCAGCAGCCAGGGTTCCACACTCCGAGGTAGACATGTCCGTCCACGTTCGGAGTCAAAACTCCCGATTTCTTATTCAACAACCCTCAGCTTTTTAATGTCAAAACACACAAGAAGGTTCGGGAGAGACCTCCCCATGCAAGAAGAATCTTACCAGAACTGGCCAGGATCCTAGCAAGCATTCCCATGGCAGGATGGAGTGGTGAACAACCTTTACAACGCAACTTTTACCACGCAGTGCCTTTACAACGAGGTATTTACAATGCAAACCATTACAACGCATTGTGCTGGGGGGCACTCTAGGATAGGAAATAAGTTTAATTTACTATCCAACACCTTCCCTAGTGTCCACGGGGACTGGTGTTGGAATAGTAAATTAAACTTTTCACTATCCAGCACCCCAAAGTAAGCATGAGCGAATTTTGCGGATCTCGCGTTCGCGAATTTTGCGGATTTGCGGATTCGCAATCCGCAAAATCCGCGAATTCCCGCGAATTTGCGGATTTTTTTTTTTTTGTGTTCGCCCGTGTTTCTGCCAGTTCGCGAGGGTTTTGTACACTTTCGCAAATTGCGAACTTACCTGTCGGGTCGCAAGTTTCGCGAACTTGTTGTTTCTACGTGTCCAGCCTGTTTGGGACACTCTTCTTCATCACTGCCACTCTCTGTCACCACTGCCACTCTCTGACTACTCATGCCACCCTCTGGCCCACCCATGCCACCCTCTGTTTCATCACCACACCCTCTGGTTGTCCAGTGTACATTATTTTCGGCAAAGCAAATCACACCTTCCCTGCCTCAAGTGACCTGAATTAATTTGGGGCTGATTAATGTGTCACAGAATATTTTTTTAGCTGGCACCTGCTTCCTTAGTGCGCCCTGATTAGTGATCTTTTGCACTTGCTAAGTGCTTTCATTGTTGCAAAATTAGTTACAACACCTGCCCTGCCCCAACTGACAATAATGAATTAGGGGCTGATTAATGGATTTTAACTTCCAGCCTGGCTCCTGTTGTCTCCCTTAGCTGTAATTCAGGACCTTTGTGGCATATGTGTAACTATTCTGAGGTTCAGAGCAGGGTCACATAATAGTTTCAACTGGCAACTGAACTCTGGAGGGGCCCCTCAGGAAGCACTACAGGAAATGGCTACTAATGATGAGCCTGAACTTTTGAACCTGGTAAGTAGTTACTTTCAGTTTTGCTAAGATCGTATTTCTGCAATTTTGCACTTATTCGCGGGGCGCGAACTCACGCGAACAGTGCGAGCAGTGCGAGCAAAATCCGCTGCTCGCGGATTTGCGGATTTTGCGGGAGATTCGCAAATCTCGCGGATTGCGGATTTCCCGAAAATCCGCAAAATCCGCGAGCGGAACGGATTTTCCGCCCATGCCTACCCCAAAGCGTTATGCGTTGTAATGGTTTGCGATGTAAAAACCGTGTTGTTAGGCATGCGTGGTAAAAGCATGCGTTGTAATGTCATACATCCGGATGGAGTTCCCACATCCCCCTCTCCAAATCTCCCATGTTCCAGCCTTTATCTTGACGAAGCTCACAAAGCCTTCCGGGTACATTAAACAATCTGTCACAAAAACAATCCTTGAACGTGAATAACCCAAACAAATTGCAAGCGCTGCTGTGCATGCAGAAAAAGCTCAAGCAAGGCAGAGTCAGAAAAAAGGATGACACTAGGCCATGTCAAAGCCAATAGTAAGAACTTTATAATTCTCATCAATGTACAACACAATGCACAATTGTGCACAACTGCTTATAGATTCTCATACTTCATCTCTCAATGTCCTATAGCATCACATACTTTATCTCTCAATGTACAACACCGAGCACATGTGTGCATCACTGCTAAGCATGGGCGAATTTTGCGAATCTGGCGTTCGCGAATTTTGCGAATTTGCGAACTCGCAATCCGCAAAATCTGCTAATTCTCACGAATTTATTTTTTTTGTGTTCGCAAGGGTTTCTGCCAGTTCGCAAGGGTTTGGTACCAGTTCCCAATCGCAAACTTACTTGTCGGCTTGCAACGGTCGCAACTATGTTGTTTATACGTCTGGTTCATCATCACAGGTTCCCAGCACCCTCTGTTTCACCACTGCCACCCTCTGTTTCACCCATGCCACCCTCTGTTACATCAATGCCACCCTCTGGTTCATCATCACTGTAGATTATGGGGGGAAAAGCAAGCACACCTGCCCTGCTTCAACTGACATGAATTAATTTGGGGTTAGTTTATTAATGTGTCACTGTTTTAAAATTCCAGGTCTGGCACCTGCTTCCTTATCAGTAATTTGCTTTCTGTTGCAGTGCAATTTTTTTTCCAGGACCTTTGTGGCCTACTTGTAGCTATTCTATGAGCCTGCTGTGAGGGTCAGAGCAGGGTCATACAATTGTTGCAACTAGCAACTGAACTCTGGAGGGGCCCCAGTCAGAAAGCACTACAGGGAATGGTTACTAATGATGAGTTTGAACTCTTGCACCTGCCGAGTGCTTTCAGTTTTGCAAAACTCGTTTTTCTGCAATTTCGCGGGATTCGCGGGGCGCGAACACGCGCGAGATCGGATTCGTAAGCCGCGAATTCGTGCGAATATGCGATTTGTTTTTTTGCGGCGTGTTAGTTCGCAAGGTTTTGTGCGTTTTCGCGAGCCGCTTGTAGCGCAAGGCGCGAAGTTATCCTCGCGGTCGTTCAAGGGCGCGGCCATCTTGTTTGCATGACGTATTTCCGTTTCCGGGCGCGAAGTGTAATCTCGCAAAGTGTGCGGCTCGCCAGTACAATTTCGCAAGTGTTCGCGATGAAAATCTCGCGCGAACTTACCCGCGCGGTCGTGAACGGGCGCGGCCATCTTGTTTCTCATTCATTGCTATGGTTCTGGGCATGCTTCTTGTATCCTCTCTAAATCTCTGCCATCCTTTCCTTGTTTGAAGTTTTTTTTAATCTATTTTACTTATTATCTATCCCTCTATTTTTCTAGCCCTATATTTTTGTGTTTACTGCTACTTTTGGTTAATTTTAAACTACTTTTTTAAACTCTTTTCTTTTCTTCTCTTCCCTATTCTATTTTCTTTATTCCTTTCCGCCCAGACCATGGTGAAGGGAGCCGGGAAGCATCCAGAGAAGGGGAAGGGTCCCGCACCCCGTGCCCGGCTCCCGTGCGGGCGTTTGAGGGGGGAGCAGGTCGTACCCAGGGAGATCTTTAGCCCGGAGGAGGTGGCCGCACTCATTTTTTATGTTCAGCGCCGCCTCCCCAGGACCATTATGGCAGGCGGCAGGATCGGTGTCGGGTACGGGATCCGGGAGCGCCGGAAGCGGTGGGATAAGGTGTGCCGGGCCATGTACCACCACTCTCGGGTCTGGCGCACCTACAACCAGGCCACCCACCGCTGGACGGATGTCCTGACCCGTGAACGAGATCTGCTCGACCTGCTTGGCCTTGAGATCCCCGGGCTTGGTGAGTAGTAGTAGCTATTTCTTTACTACTCTGTTTTCTCCTGCTGTGTTATTATATTGCAAATTTTGTTTTTTACCAAGAGCAATAATGCTGCTCAATACATTGTAGGTAAATTATATTTCAAAATCTTCTGTGCATTTCAGGTGCATTGCTCTCCTTCTCAGTAGTGTTGCTACTATGCTTATTTAATTTCAATTTTGTGTTCATTTCATTGGCCTGTGAAATTATGATTGAGTGTAGTTTAAAGAACTGCGTAATGCTACACACTAAGGTTCAGATTTTTAATTACCGGCGCATCCCTGCAAAGTAGCAGGGATGCACCAGTAATTGTGCGCCACGCCACCATCACCCATGGTGCGCCGTATTTACAATGCGGCGCACCATGGGCCTAAAACGTCACCAAAGCGTTACGCATCTGTGCCGTAAAGGCGGCGCATTGCTGGAGTTGCGTCGCCACAATGGCGCAGCTCCATCAATGCTCTGGGGTGCCCTATCTCTCCAATGCTGCATCAAGCCATACGTCTGCTTCAAGCAGGCGCAGGGTTTGAGTCACGCATCATTGTCGTTAAAGTGAGTGATTGTAATCTTGTAGATTTCCCTCAGCCACTTTTAGGATGCGTTCCTGCGCAGGAACACCCTCCCTTGCGCCGGAACGCCCCCTGATGGCGCAGGGCTTTACAACGTGATGCATCTCCCATATGCGTCACGTTGTTAATATACACCACACCATTGTGCCTCTTTTGTGCTGCCGCTGCGTCACAAAAGTCACGCAACAATGGAGCAAAAGAGCCGCAAGGGGCTTCTAAATCAGCCCCTACAGATTCAAGTCCAGTCCTTCCTTTGTACACATGGCGATAAGAAGAAATAGTGGTGGTGGATTGATAGTTTGAGTATTTTAATGACTGGTTAATGTAGTAGGAAACTTTAGTGTTGTCGCTGATCTGCAATCACGATGGACTTTGGCTGTCACTTCGCGTGCTGCGGACTGCTGCCTGCCAATCCTAGGCAAACCTTTTTAGTACTTTGTTTAGTGAGTTACATAAGAAGTTTCCAATTCGACGGTCCTCAAATCAAGCAATACTAATAACGTAGTAGACCACATGAGATTGGTCAATAATATATCCCGTGGAATAGTTGTCTATTTGCTATTTCGCCAAAATATTTTGTTAGTTCTTTTGAAATGTTTGATTTGGTTGACAAATATCATCCATGTTTTCTGTTTTTCTTTCTTTCATGTTGTACATCAGCTTCCCCCAGGGGCAAGAGGAGGACACAGGAGGAGGAGGAGGGTGCTGTTGAGGATGCAGGCCAGGATCGGGCAGGCGAGGGCTCCTTTGCTGGCCCCAGTAAGTTTTAATTTTAATAGAGAGTACTTATTTTTTCCCAGCATTCCTCATTCGATTTTTTCTAAATCGTCTTTGATCTTCTTGTAGACTGGATCTAAATTCTTATCTTGCCTCGACTATGACTCTGTGTGGTATTACTAGATTATTCTCATTAGTCTGTCTGTGTAGCTAACTAAGATTGCACATTTGGCAATTCCATTGGACTCCCATTCTAGTCAGCAATAGCTCTATGCACTGAGTGCAGTCCTCTGGTATTGTCCATAATGTCTTTTCAAGTCTTCTAAATGTTTATGCTTTGACAATTGCCAACAATAAAAAGGTGAATGACCGCCAAGAAATAATAAGATACTACTTTACTTTTGGTTTGGATAGGAGGACAATCCATTCTACTACTGTTGCAGGGACAAATCTGCACAAACAGAACCATGGACACTAAATAATGCATTGCTTAGCTTATCAATTATAATAGGTGCTGTTAGACTTTCCACATACCTCAGTGATAACTGACTTTGTAGTTGAACCCCCAATCTCCTTACTGACTAGATAGTGTGGCAGAGTCATTTAGCTCCCAAAGTCACCGATGATTGATCCCCAATGATGTCAGAGGCACGGACTCATGCTTGCAAAAATTGCAAAACCTTTAGCTCATCCACTCTAGTCTAGAGGACCAAAAACCACAGAGTCTATTTAAGTTTAAAAGCTTTATTAAAAGTAAACACATTTATTAAAATCAAGTTTGTCATAAAAGTAAACGTTTAACTGAAAATGGAAAAGTGCTTAGTGCTGACGATTAATTGGACACATTTCTTGTGGTCGAGCCGAGCTCTCACCTGGTTTGAACTTGATCCTGCTCGTCTGTTAGGAGAAAAAGTGGTGCGTGTTAAAAATAAAAAGCAAGCATTCATCAGTTGTGCCAAAAAGTGCAGCAAGACAACAGCCTTCCCTGGAAAAAGGGACATTTTTACTTTAGAGTAGACAGTCACTAATTATTAAATTGTATACTGTTTTTTTCACATTTCTTTCTTCCTCCTAGACCAAATATTATATAGTAGTTAGTGGTGTATTCTAACATTATTAAATGTACTTTGTAGGTGGAACATCTGGAGGCGGGGCCAGCATGGAGGTGGTGGTGGCATTGGACAAGGAAGACAACTCTGGGGAGGAGGAGGGGGAAGTGCCGGACAATTCTGTGGGGGATGACACGGTGGTGGCGGGCAGAGGTAAGCTATATATTCCTTACTTATTGAGATTGAAGACTCCAGAGTGTGCTTTCTGCACGGGTGTATTATAAATAAACCAGGTAGTAGCCTCCTCTAAATGTACTTCAACTTAGCTGTGAAGTTTTTGGCGAGAAGAATCCCAATCAGATCTGAGATGAACTTGATGGATGGGATGAACGAAAAGCGAAAGAAGGGTGTAAGTAAGTGTGGAAGGACGAGAAATGTAATGATGACTGGCAAAGAAGAACGATATGTGTTTGCTTGGTCCCCGAGGTGGCTGGGAAGGAAAGAATATGGTATGGTGCATGGCTGGGTGAATGATGAAGCAAGGATGGGTGGAAGGAGAACAACCTGGGTGGGGGAAACAGAAACTGTATGTGTGCATATACTTTGAATGGATGGATGCCTGGATCATTCATGGTACTATCTGACTCTTAGATAGCATATGTGTATCTAGAGAGAGTAGACGGTCACTGGATGAACTAAGTGGTACTTTGAAGAGCATGTAACACCGCACCCACACGTCCGTTCCAGTGTAGGAAAGGCAAGGAAAAGAAGTTGTAATTTTGTCCAAATACTACCATGAATAGTAGCAGTAGTTTGTATTGCAACTGCAAGCACAGCATATATCCGGTTATTACGGTGGACACTCCCTACCTCTCTTAATAACTTTAGTTTAGTAGTAGTACGTCATTCATGTGTGGGTGTATCACTGTTCACTCAATAATAAGCAAAGCACCTAAAGTCATCCCATATGTCATCAAATACATCCCATGTGAAGTGATAGATAATCAGATTATTTAGCTTCTTCATTTTCCTTTTCTAATACTCATTTGCACTGTAGGGTGAAAGCTAAATTAATTAAGCAGTAGCCCTTTCAACAGAGTATTCTCAGTGCCACCCGTAATAGAAAAGTAAGAGCTTCACCACCTGCATGTACAGGACCGGTACAGTAACGCAAGTCTGTCTCACTCACCATGGTGTGCGTCTGTTTTTCTCGGGTGCAAGTTCACTGCTCTGGCATTATGCCGGCTTGCATAAGATAGCGTACCAATTTTCCTAAACAGGAGAGAAGAAGAAG
This sequence comes from Lissotriton vulgaris, assembly GCF_964263255.1. Lineage (NCBI taxonomy): Eukaryota > Metazoa > Chordata > Amphibia > Caudata > Salamandridae > Lissotriton > Lissotriton vulgaris. Next base: position 135,875 of record NW_028254676.1, on the reverse strand, counting down.
AAGAAGACTGGTGTACTGTCATAGTCGACTGTAATGGAAGTCCATAGTGCTCGTAGAATTTGTTCCTTAAACTCCCATTAATGTTAGAGCAAGGATGAAGAAGTCGCAGGTTACATAGATACTGTCCTCAATAGTTATGTACTGTGCTTTCAATTTGCTACTTGTACTGTGACACAACTTTCTGCTCAATCATTTTGTGTTAATCTTAAGGAGCATTGATTACAGACTATGTCTTTCTTTCTTCATATAGTTGCTCCTTCCAAATCCAAGAGACCATCAAGGAGGAGGGAGCTGGCTCGAATGGCCCGGCAACGGAGGCTGGATGCCACTGTCGCTGAATATTGGCGGCTGGTGGCCCTGGAGGAGGAGGAGACGCAGTCTGGTACTACAACAACATCCACTGGGACAGCTGCATCCTCCTCCGTGCGGGCTGCCAGCCAGCGCAGTGCTCCAGCGGTACGGAGCCGGGCTACCAAAGCCAAATGCCACCGCCGAGCAGCAAAGACAGCAGCTGCCCCCACAGGATTTGCAAGGCACGCCGGCGCCGCTTATCCCTCAGCAGGAAGTCCTAAACTATAAGAACTTGGTGGAGGGCCTCCGCTTCGAACATGCCACCCTCCGCAAGGAGCATGATGCCATGGCTGCTAAAGTCAACAGCACCCTGCCGTAGTGTCCCTTGCCCCTTTTTTAGAGACTTTTGGGGGGTGGGAATTGGGAGGTGGGTTTTTTGGGGACTTTTGAAGGACAATCGTTGGGGTTAGGGAGGGTCTTGCGGGAGATTATTTTGTTAGGGCTATAAAAATATACTTTATGAAACTTTATCTGACCATACTGTTTTTTACTGCTTTTGAGTCTGGTGGGTGGGGGTTTAACAGTCAGTTTGTTTTCCTGAATAGTCCTAGGACTTTAGTAGTACTACCGTCAATCTCTCGTCTCTCCTAATACTCCATTATACTACCTCCAACCAAACGCTTATCTTACCTGTAATTTCTGTTTGAAAGTAGGGCTAGCTCCACGGGAAATGGCAATTAAGGTTGCAATCCAGGGCGGCTGAAATTTCCTCCTCATTGCGGTGGTACTAGTGGTGTGCACAGTGGCAGTTGCATGGCTATGGAAAAAAAGAAAATGAAACCTGGTTTGTCCTTACTGTAGCATTAGAACGGTACGATAGAGAATATAGCAGGTGACAGTACACTAGACTACAACAGTGCCACAATGTAGCCTAACAAATGGTAAATTATTGATAGTATAACTTTTACCTGTGTAGGATTTCTTTGACATTAGCTACTACTACAAGAAATAGTACTGAAGCTGAGTAAGTCTAGAATATATCCTCGGATTCCTTCACCAGCCTGTTGCTATGACCTTATCCTCCCCAGCAAGTGTGTGGAATTATTGATGTAATTTAGTCACACATCAAGCAAAACCACACAACCTGGGGGAAGAGGGTTAGGGTTTGTAAAATGGATGGGAATGGGGGTTCCTTTTTGGGTAGGCTTTGTTGAGAGAAAAAAAAGCACAGCATGGACAAACAATAATTGAACATAAAGAAATTTTTGGATACAAAGCTAACCATAAATCTTTTACATGACATAAAGGAAGTGCTTGCACTACTGAATGCATTGTTACAGAAAAGTAAGTAGTACTTTCGATCACCGTGAATGACAGAATGCGACAGTACAGGGCTACATTAAATTAGGTTTAAAAAATAGCCGAAGTAAAACCTATAGAATGGATGTAGGGATCAATTTAGAAGCAGAGAGAGATCCAAGAAATGCAGTCACACACACTCATTGAAGAAAAGAATGGATACTGTATCTGTATTGTTGTAGTTGTCCTGTTGAATTTGGTAAGTAAGTTGCATGCAGCAAACAATTCCTCTTATCAGACCCTCCAGGATATCGCGATTTCGCGATTTCGCGATTCGCCGCGAAATCGGCAATTTTGGAAAAATGCCGCGATTTTTACAAAAGTGCCCGCAAAATCGGCATTTTTCTAGAAATCGCGGCATTTTTACAAAAGCCGCTATCCTGGGGGGTCTGCTTTAAGTGGCTATCGCCTATGGATTGGGTAATTTACCATACCTGGCGTGTTTGTGGCTGTCTGGCTGCCTCTCCAGCCAACCTACAAGCCGTCACCACCGCCTGCTGGTTTGCACATTGGTGAAAGCTAAGGCCGCCTGCTGTTTCTGCACTGATGGCTCGAGCTAAGGGCGCCTGCTCTTATCCCCCGGTACTGACGGCCAGGTGCTGGCTCTTTCGACAGGCCTTCCTTCCTTTCTTCGTGATGTTCACGAAGGGGGAGCGGTGCTGATCTCCGAGGCACATATAATACCCGCTACCTCCCTGATGGTTTTGTGAGAAATATATACAGGGCTGTTTTGTTTCTCGTTACAAGGTTTCAGAGAGATGCTTTTAGAGGCACAGGCCTGACTTGTAACTCACTCTCTCCCAGCCCTACTAGCCTCTCAGACGCACAGACCTCCCCTGCAGCTAACTGCCCCCGGCTTTTCAATGCACTTGCCTGACATGTGAATGCTTCCCCCCCCTCCTCCCCCCGAACCCTAACACGTTTGAGTTGCACACGCCTGGCAGTTAACCCCCTGTTTCACAGCCCATCTCTGCCTTTTGGCTAGGTTCACCCTATCGAAACAACATATACATATAGACATACATACAGGGCACAGCGCTCTCGGCCTATTCGAGACACTGCATTGCCTTGACTTGTGACCTAATGTGTCCCAGCCTCAGAGTTGAGAGGCGCGCGCCTGGCATGTCACTGTCTGTGCCTCAGTCATGTCAGCTGTTCACAGGAGTTAGACTACAGTGTATGCGGTTCATGGTGTGTGTCCCCGTGACTCCGCCCCAGAGAGTGACCAGCGGCAGTGGTAACTCCGAAGGGAGGAAGGTGGTATATTACCACGTAGTAAGAGATGTGCCCTTGGGAATCTTTAACTGCGCACTCGTTCTCAGATCTACAGGGTTGTTCCTACTTTTTCTCCGGTCATGCCTTCGTAAAATAGGATGTATTTTAAATATGGTGTTGGTAAAAAGTGCTGTGAATTTGTCAAATCAAAGAGTGTACATAAACAACATGTCCGACTCACGCCCATACCAGGAGATGGACAGATTTGTTTCTCTGGAAAGCGAAATTCTGTGCAATTGAAATTGATGCAGTACTGAGGCTTTCATGATAGGTTCTACTTGGGTCATCGTGAACAGTGCCAGAAAATGCTTACATTTGTAGCTGACTCCCCCCCCCCACCCACTCAGAGGCCAATAGGAGTGGGCCATAAACAGTTTGAACAATTCTTATCACTCGAGAGACGCAGGCATTCATGTGGACTATGGCTTCTGGACACATTTCACTCACACAAGAGCCACCCTCTTGTCTGACCCTGACGACCCAATTCACAAAGCTATTTGTTTGTGTGATTTAAGTTTAGATAAGCCAACATCCCTTGCCACGGGTGCAAAGGCAGCTTTGGAATTCTATAACGTTCTTTTTGTTTTGCTCCTGTGATAGGATCTACTCACACAGATGTCTGTGTAAGTAAACCACTCCCAACTGCAGGAACTGTGTGTTTCAGGGCTGGAATATCCTTTGCCTTTTTTCACACCACACATTCACACATTCACGGATATTCCGTTTTTTCTCATACAATTTACGGTCCTGGGAATGGTCAAAGATTTACTCTTGACAATGACAGGAGTAAATTCCTTTCCGAGGACGTTCCATGGAATTCCCCCAAAAAGAGATTTACTTTTCAAGAAATTCCATGGAACACATATGTTGCAGGTTTCTAGACGTTCTTTTGTGGATTCCTGAAAGTTGCAAATCTATACCCATGCAATGTTTTAGAATTGTGGGTGCCTATTTACGACTTTCTATGAGAATCTGTTATTTTAATTTCCTCATGAACAATATAGGGCAGTACCAGAGATAGGCACAGGGTTACTTCACAGTAAGGACTACTGTTCCCTTCGGCCTAATCTTTGAATCCTGATAGAATCAGCAGCACTTTTCAAAGCCAGACGCATTTTCACACCTCTGAGCACTAGGCTGCCAGTGACAGTACTTAATTTGTCAAAAAACAAAAAAAAGTAGATGGAGGGGTCCAACATGTTTCTTAGCAGCCCGCTGTCGAATGCTACAGTTACTAAATACTGTCTTTTCTTTCACTCATGCAGCTTTCATCCACCACCCCAAACTCACTTAGCCTTATGATCTGTCTTTCAGATTTTTTTTATCTCCGCTTTCTAGATTTGTCGATGTATTCCTACCTTTCTTTCTCTTCCTCTTTTATTGTATTTCAGCATTTCTTTCTCTCTTGCTCTGAGCCAGTCTGCTGAAAAAACATTAGTCCCAGGCTTCCAAAATGGCTGCCAGCGCCAACCACCTGAAACCAGCGACACAAATTAAGCACTCTATGGCTACTCTAATACTATATCATGTGCCCGCTAAACTTTACAAATGGCAGGCCCACCCGTTTTTCAATTCCTCGTTGGTAATTATTCCTCTCGGGCAACCGACCATATAAGACTCATTCATTCTACTGCATGTCCTCCCCTTTGAATAACAGAGACCCAGCTGGGGATAATCTATATAACTGAAGCATGTCCATCAACTGTTTATTTTGCATAAATAAAAATTAACCAATTTTTCCTCTTGACTAGAAACTGCCTGTAACTCATGTTGAGGTCGTGCAGTCGGGCAACCTGGGCGAGTGGTGCCATGTAGATGTTAAACAGCGTAGGGCTGAGGGATGAGCCCTGGGGTATGCCACAGATGATCTTGGTGACCTCGGAGCGGAAGGGGCGAAGGCGGACGTTCTGTGTTCTGCGCCGGAGAGGAAAGAGGAGGTCCACGCCAGGGCCTTCTCTAGGAGCCTGGCGTCGTGGAGGCGTGTTCGTAGTGTGCGGTGGCAGACCGCGTCAAAGGCGGCTGACAGGTCCAGGAGGATTAGGGCCGCTGTTTCTCCGTTGTCTAGTAGGGTCCTGATGTCATCGGTGGCGGCGATGAGGGCAGTTTCAGTGCTGTGGTTGCTGCGGAACCCAGACTGGGAAGGGCCCAGGATGCTGTTCTCCTCGAGGTAGCAGGTCAGTTTTTTGTTGACGGTCTTCTCGATGACCTTCACTGGGAACGGAAGCAGGGAGATGGGCCGGAAGTCCTTGAGGTCCTTGGGGTCCGCCTTGGGTTCCTTGAGTAAGGCGTTGATCTCGGCGTGCTTCCAGCTCTCCAGGAAGGTTGCTGTCTTGAAGGAGATGTTGATGACTTTCCGGAGATGGGGTGTGATGGCTGTGCTGGCTTTCTTGAAGATGTGGTGTGGGCATGGGTCTGAAGGAGATCCGGAGTGGATGGGGTTCATGATCGTGATGGTGTCGTCGTCGTTGATGTTGGTCCAGGAGAGTATACGGTTGGTGCTGGTGGTGGTCGTGGGGGCAGAGGTCTCAGTGTTTGTTGGGGCGGTCGTGACGTTGAAGCTTTTGTGGATGTCTGCGATCTTGCGGGCAGTCTTTTGCTTTTCGAGGGAAACAACGTGTCTACATTGTAAATAAACCAAATATACATAGCTTCATGTTGTTAAATAACTAAAAAAACGAAGATATCTGTGTTTGTTGTAGGAAAAATGGATAAATCAAATGCCGCAAAATTGCCGCTAAATTTCCATATTTGTGCCGCTAAATTTCCATTTTTGTGCCGCTAAATTTGCTAATCCATGCCGCTATATCCTGGGGGGGTCTGTCTTATTAGCGGCACTCCTCCATTCCAGCTGACGCTTCGTCCATCAATGTTGGTGACCAGAAGACACCCTGTCCACTGCCTGCCTGGCGGATGCTGAATTGCGGCTCGCTAATGTGAAGCCTGACTCCATCCTTTTTTCCCCATTGCACAGACTGAAACCCGGCCTGTAATTATTGAACGAAAAACAGCACTGATAAATAAATATAAGGTATGTACGCTGTGTAGTGCAAAAAGTCACACTTTGATTTTCCTAATAGACAGTACAACATTTTTGAAAGTGCGTACTCTGTCTGAGTCACCTTTTCAAGGATAAATAAGTATGGGCAAATTAATTTAGCGGATCTTTCCCCTCAAGCTAGGTGTACTGTAAACTGTGTTTTAGAACAAAATTAGACCTTCCCAGCAGTGCTTCCACCCAGACCCTTACTAAAGCCAGTTGCAAAAATGTAGAAGACCCCCAATCAGATCTCAAAAAACGAGGCCTAGCAGAAAACTGGTGACAAAACGTACTTCGAAAGTAAAAGTAGGCCCAAATACCCTCTTACCCACCGTGGATTGTATTCAAACCACTTGCAAGCAAGCAAAAGTATCCATAGCCAGCATCGCTCCAAGACTCGAAAACCCCCCCACCCAAACACATGCAATAGAAATACTGCTAACCCTAACGAGCCCTAAGTTAAGAATAGTGGCAGAGGCTTTCTTTAACTATGCCAAATCCCCCCTTTCCCACCATGGATTTTCTTCAAATGACTTGCAACCAAAATTACACATTCTCACGAGTGCCCTAAGACCCCAGAACTCAGTTGCAAAAATCTAGAACACCCCAAAACACATGCAATCCTGCTGCTAGGGCTAACCCTAACGAACCCTAAGTTACAAAAAGTGCCAAAAGGCTTTTCCTTATGGATTTTGTCCCAACCACTTCTATCCGGTATTAGACCTTCCCAGGAATGCCCCAAGACCCGCCAACCCACCCGCCAAAAAGCACAACACCCCCAAACAGCCTAAAAGGAAAATCTCATACTTACAATATTTCTCGGCCTTCGTTCCAAACGCGCTGTGCAGCTAGGTCATAACTCCAGTTTTCCACCACGGATTTCCTGAAAAGCAAATGCAATCAAGATTAGAGTGTCCCAGCAGTGCTCCCAGACCCCAAAACTCACCCACAAACGCCGGAACCCCCCCAAAGAGCTCCTCAAAGGCAAGCAAGTCAGCAAAAACACAAATAAATTTCCGCCTCCGATTTGGTCCAAACCACTTTTATCCGGTATTAGAGCTTCCCAGCAATGGCCCCAGAGCCGTCAACCCAGGAGAAAACGAGTAGAAGACCCCCAAACAGCCAAAGAGCAAAGGTACAAAAATGGGGACTTAGTCATTTTTTTGTCAATTTCCCAAATCACTCCACTCGCGCTCTGCAGCTAGGCCCTAACTCCCCTCTGCCACCATGGATTTGCTTCAAACCTCTTGCAAACTAAAGTATCCATCGCCAGCAGTGCTCCCAGACCCCGAAACCCACCCACAAACACCAGGAAGCCCCCCAAACAGGCCCCCGAAAACGCTACATTGAGCAAAATGTCAGAAATAGCAAAAAAAAAATCAGCGTGGATTTTGTCCCAACCACTTCTATCCGGTATTAGACCTTCCCAGGAATGCCCAAAGACCCGCCAACCCACCCGCCAAAAAGCACAACACCCCCAAACAGCCCAAAAGCAAAATCTCATACTTACAATATTTCTAGGCCTTCGGGCCAAACGCGCTGTGCAGCTAGGCCATAACTCCAGTTTTCCACCACGGATTTCCTGAAAAGCAAATGCAATCAAGATTAGAGTGTCCCAGCAGTGCTCCCAGACCCCGAAACCCACCCACAAACAGACGGAACCCCCCCAAAGAGCTCCTCAAAGGCAAACAAGTCAGCAAAAACACAAAAAATTCCGCCTCCGATTTGGTCCAAACCACTTTTATCCGGTATTAGAGCTTCCCAGCAATGGCCCCAGAGCCGTCATCTCACCCGCAAAGAAGTAGAACACCCCCACAAGTGCTGAGTCTTTCTTCATTGGGCGTAAACCAGCCCTCTGCTTTGATGGAAATAGGAGTCTGGAGGAGGAGGATAGAGGAGCATGTTCTTCTGAACTTGTGAACCTGAGGAATGCAGACTGCGGCACCTTCAAATCAATAGGCAAACAAGTGAAGACAGTTCTGCTGATGGGCTTGTTTTTGTGATTAGGTGATTAAAGTTTGAATTATATTAACTGTGCACAACAAAGAAAGACAGACACACAGGAATAAAAGTGAATAAGGACGAAAAAGAAAGTTATTGATTCATTGTCTCATTTTCAGGGCTCGGTGTCAGGGTCCACGAATAAGAATAAGGCTTCGTCATCATACTCTGCGAATTCAGGCAGGGTGAGCTCAGTGTCACCTGACAGAGAAGAAATTCCCTCATCTATGTTGCTGTCCACCTCGTCTTCATCCGGCGTGCTTTCTCGTACTCTGTAATCTGGTGGTATGAGGTGCTGATTCATCTTGATCATTGCTAACCTCTCCACATTTTTGGGCGAGAGGCGGCTCCGTTCGGAAGTTACAATGCCACCAGCAGCACTGAAAACACGTTCAGAAGACACGCTTGCGAGTGGGCAAGACAAGTAGTTTAAAGCCAGGTTGGAGAGCTGTGGCCACAATTCTTTTTTCCCATGCCAATACGCCAATGGGTCAGCATTAACATAGACCTCTGTTGAGTCATTCAGATAGTCCTTCACCATCGACTCAAGGTCCTCCTCCAAGGTTCCTCCACTTTGCTTAGCTGTTGCTGTGACCTTTTGAGAACCAAACCCAAGCCGAGCTAGCCAATCCTCTTCAGCCTCCAATGTTACTGTTGTGTCTGGTGCAGATGATCCGGTTGCCGGTGTCTTTAGCGGCTGAGAGGTCACTTGTGCCACAGCCACAGGTGCAGAAGTGGATTGTTTTGACTGGGGATGGCCTGCTGATGCTGATGTACTGCATTTTCCATCAATTTTCTGCCGTTCTCTTTCAAACCTTTTGGCTGAGAAGGCTAGCCACTGTTTGTACTTTGTAACATCTTCATCAGTAAAAGGAAAGAATGCTCGGCCTGCCAGCGCCTTTTTGTAGCGTGGACCCAGAATAGTACCACAAATGTAATGCTGGTTTGAGTGGATCATTTTAAGACGTTCATCACCTTGTAGGCGCTCTAATAATTTCTCTGCCAAAACAAAAGGGTCTTGGTTTTTTTCATCTTTTTGAAACACAGAACACACCTCCTTCAGTTGGTGCTCCAGCATGTACAACAATGGGATAGCTTTTCCCAAATTACAGTCCTCCTTGCTGACTGCACGCGTGAAGACCTCAAAAGGACGAAGCATGCGTGTCAGGCTTTTAACTATGTCCCATTGCGCCGCACCCATCCTCAGGTCCTCCTTCTGAGCTGTACCCTGTGTTAAGAAATAGTGATCGAGTACCGTATACTGCTCATACAGACGCTCAAGCATGTAGAAAGTTGAGTTCCAACGTGTTGCCACCTCCTGGATGAGTGCTTTCACTGGCATTCGACGTTCATGTAGCAGGCTCCTCAGATGCTTCTGGGCCTTAAAAGAATGGCTGAAATGGTTGCACATTTTTCGGCAGGTGTCCACTACCCTGTACGCTGCACTGTCTTTATCACTCAAGAATTTTTTGACAACCAGGTTTATACAGTGCGCCAAACACGGCACTCTGAAATAGTCACCCAGCTCCATGGCCTTAACTACATTGGCGCCATTATCCGTGGAAACATAACCAATCTGGCGTTTTTTTGGGGACAGCCAGTCAAGGACCTTTTTGTTAAACTCATCCAAAATGTTTTCTGCTGTGTGACGTTTCTCCAAACCAAACATGGCTAGTGTTGCATGTTTCTGAGCAGCTTTAAAAACTTGGTCCGGGTCAACACCTGCGTTTAGCTTTGCTTTAACCCCTGAAAAAGAGACCCAGTGTGCAGTGATGCACATGTAATCAGCGCCTGCGCCACTGGTCCACATGTCTGTTATCAGATGTATAGTGTGAACAGCACTCTTCTGCAAAGCTGCCCCAATCACCTCCAGAACTTCTTCATGTAGTGCTGGAACCTCAACTCGGGCAAAATAGAACCGGCTAGGAACCTTCCATTTAGGGCAGAGCGCTGCCACTAATTCTAGAAAACCAACCCCTTCTACAAAAGAAAAAGGGAGAAGGTCCAGAGCTAGCATTTTAGCCAGCTTAGTGTTATACAGACGCGTCATTGGGTGGTTGCGTTCATATTGCGCTTCTGTAAACAACATCTTTTTAATGTTGCCCTGGACCAAGCATTTACGGGATAATGATGATGATGATATCTTCGACCCAGTTACGCTCGCTGATGAACTTTTTCGCATTGGTGTCTCACTCTCTCCCACACTCTTAGTGTGGCTCACATGGGGTGTGCTGCTGACAGGGGTACTGGGTGTAAGTGAAGTGTTTGACACGTCTTCTTCCTCCTCGTCATCATCAGATGAAAAATCAACATTTTCATTACGTGCAATTAGGGCTTCCTTGATCGCCTGTAGGTGCGCAAACCATTGGACAGCGTGCTGTCTCTTAAGATGACCTCTCTGGCCTCCGGTACCATAGTTGGTACCAAACTTACCACGACTAACTGCAACCTTACAAATGCTACAAATGGCGAAGTTTTCCCTTTTTGGGCAAACACTAAAGAAGTCCCAAGCTGGGGACTTGAATTGTCTGTGGGGGCCGTAGGAGGCAGCGATACTGGTGGCGGTGGTCTTGCTGCTAATGCCAGATGAAGTGGAGGATGTGGATTGCCGAACTTTAGTACGTTGTGCACTTTCACCACCACTAATTGAGGTCGAGGTGGATGGAGGTCCCTTCCTGCGAGGAAGAAATATGGAAGCGGTACGTGTTGGTGTACTAGTTAACTCCAATGATTGTTGTGTTTCCATTGCCTCCTCGTCGACATCATCATCACGCTCAGCAGCTTCTCGGGCTAGGGTCAAAATGTCTCTTTGCTGCATGCCCGCTGGGGCTGCAGTGACCTTTATGATGACTGGCTCGTCGTCGTGAGAGGCTTTATCAGCAGCAGTATCCGCCACTTCTTGTTGAGCCTCATCACACTCCATAACTATGAGTTTTTCAACGACCTTCCTTTTACGCTTAAGAACCTTTGTCAGATCATGGTGTGCCTCACTCTCAGACGGCCGTGATGGTTCCCAATTTTCATCCAGTTCATCGGAAGGAGGTGGGCTTGAAGAAGATGTAGACACCCCCCTTGATCTTTTCCTTGCTAGGGATGTAGAAGACAATGAATGATCATCAGGAGGAGTGGCTTCCTCAAATGATACCTCGGCTTGATTGTCGATTTCCTGATGTGCCCCTACTTCGGGAGGAACAACTATTGTGGGCACTTGTGACCCTCCATGCACCTCTGCTTGCGCATCTCCTTGCGCTGCCTCTCCTTCCACATGTACTTGGGCTTGTACTTGCACATGTGGTTGTTGTTGCGGCTGTGGTTGTTCAACACTTGTCAGATGAGTTACAACAACCTGTGTTGATTCAGGGACATTGCTGCTACTTTCTTGCGATGAGCCAACATCACTGGTTGATGGTGATTGAAGAAGTACACTGACTGCCTCTGCAGCACTCAAGGGCTTGGACTTAAGTTGGCGTGGTGGTGGCGGCACTGAGCCCAATGGAGCGGGGGTGCTGCTCCCAGCCTGGTCCCCAGCAGATCCCGCTGCTGCTGCAGGCGTACTTGTTTTTTTACTCCCAAAAAACGTGGCGGCCGGCACACCAGCCTCCTTGGTAACTTGCTTCTTCTGCTCCTTACTGGCAACTTTCTTGCTAGAGGAGCTACGGGGACCTTTTTTTGGGGCCATCTTCTTCAGAGCAGGTCAGAACAGCAGGCCGCAGTTGCACGAGTTGCAGAGTTGTCTGTGGCCAGACGTGACGTCGGGTGATGTTATGCTGCACACACACACCGCTGCAGGACTTCTTCCTGGCACTGGTGGTTCTCTTGAGTCTTGTGCACCTAAAAGCAATGGAAGACAGAGGAACATCAGTTCAGTTATACACCCCAAAAAAATCGAAAAAACACAGAAAAATCAGCACAATCTCATGCCCTCCATGATGTTTAAATTCAAGACACCCCACAGAAAGACTAGGCCCATGCAACACTCACTAGTCACTACCCCTGGTGAAAAGGCCACAACAACAGGCCAAAAAAACGAAAATCACAGAAAAATCAGCACAATCCCAAACCATCCAGGCCCTCCATGATGTTTAAATTCAAGACACCCCACAGAAAGACTAGGCCCATGCAACACTCACTACCCCTGGTGAAAAGGCCACAACAACAGGCCAAAAAAACGAAAATCACAGAAAAATCAGCACAATCCCAAGCCATCCAGCCCCTCCATGATGTTTAAATTCAAGACAACCCACAGAAAGACTAGGCCCATGCAACACTCACTACCCCTGGTGAAAAGGCCACAACAACAGGCAAAAAAAAACGAAAATCACAGAAAAATCTGCACAATCCCAAACCATCCAGGCCCTCCATGATGTTTAAATTCAAGACCACCCACAGAAAGACTAGGACCATGCAACACTCACTACCCCTGGGCATAAAGGTTGAAAACTAGGCAAAATGGCTGCAGGCCTAACAAAACTGCCTGCATTCAAAATGCCCCCCTACCTCCCAGCACATGGCCAGGGCCTGTAGCAGCACTCAAAATGGCCCCCAGCCACATGGCCTGTCCCCATGAACACCCCAAAAAATCGAAAAACACAGAAAAATCAGCACAATCCCAAACCATCCAGGCCCTCCATGATGTTTCAAGTCAAGACACCCCACAGAAAGACTAGGCCCATGCAACACTCACTACCCCTGGTGAAAAGGCCATAACAACAGGCCAAAAAAACGAAAATCACAGAAAAATCAGCACAATCCCAAGCCATCCAGCCCCTCCATGATGTTTAAATTCAAGACAACCCACAGAAAGACTAGGCCCATGCAACACTCACTACCCCTGGGCATAAAGGTTGAAAACTAGGCAAAATGGTTGCAGGCCTAACAACACTGCCTGCATTCAAAATGGCCCCCTCCCTCCCAGCACATGGCCAGGGCCTGTAGCAGCACTCAAAATGGCCCCCACCCACATGGCCTGTCCCCATGAACACCCCCAAAAATCGAAAAACACAGAAAAATCAGCACAATCCCAAACCATCCAGGCCCTCCATGATGTTTAAATTCAAGACACCCCACAGAAAGACTAGGCCCATGCAACACTCACTACCCCTGGTGAAAAGGCCACAACAACAGGCCAAAAAAAACGAAAATCACAGAAAAATCAGCACAATCCCAAGCCAACCAGCCCCTCCATGATGTTTAAATTCAAAACACCCCACAGAAAGACTCAGTGCACCCACCACTGAGTACCCCTGGGCAAAAGGCCCCGAAACAGCCCAAAAATCGAAAATTCCAAAATTGCAGTTGCAGCAACTGTAATGCCCCAAACAAACTTACTTGTGAAATTTCTAATCCAAAAGTGATCCAAAGAAAGTCAAAAAGGCCTCAAATCCAAATATCCAGCAGCATCCACAAAAAGTAATCCTTCCAGCTCCAGATCCAAATGAAAAGTGACCAGGAGATGGACAAAGCACTGGGAGGAGCCTGCTGGACAGGAACAGGAAGTTGAAGACTGTGGGGCACTTCCTTCCTCCCACCCCCCCCCTCCCCAAAATGGACTCCTCGCAAAAAAAGTGCAGGCAAATGTCAACCTGAGGAGTTATTCAGATAAAAATCATCATTTCCAGAAGGTTTATGCTGCTTGCTGGTGGATTTCTTGTGCAATTTATCATCCACTCCACTTTCTTATGTAAGACTTCTACTAAATACTAAGTTCTAAACATGTATAAATGTATCTAGAAACTATCTATACAACAAGTGTTTAAAACCCACCAACAATACATAAAAATGCATTGGTACTGGTTGTACATCCGTAAAAGCATTTGTGCTCTACGCATTTCAAGCAATGTTTCATTTTAAGCATGTAGTTGACATTTGAAATGCTATCTTGAATGAATCATAAAAATATACATTTATGAAATGGCTCATAAATGCAGAAGAAAAAGGGTGCCAAAACCATTTCATGTCAGATTACATAAAACTGTTGGTATGATGACAAGGTCAAATATTGTCCATGGAAGTTTTTTCAAAGAATTCTAGTTCTATATGAATAGTTCTACTTTAAGCAGATTACTTTGTGCCAAAAATACAAATTTGGAAGAAAAAAATGAATCATAGGAAAAAGCGTCCCAAAGTTAGAACTTTGCTTTGGAAAAATGAAGGTCGAATTCAAAGTCTATCAGAACACTGTGTACCAAATTCAAAAGTCAGTGTTGGTATTTGGAGAAAATATCAAATCTTCTAAGTCTGTAAAAAAGTCGCCTACCATTGTAGGTGAAAGTTGGATTACCTCGTTTAGAAGATTAACCGTACATAGATGTGAAGCATAGCCATCAGCACTGGTTGCATTAGCAATGGATGGTACCTGCACGCCTGTTTCCTTTCGTACCTCAGCAGTTGCAATTTGCATCTGTGAAATCTCAATGAATGCCGACATCAGAATTGGTAGCCGCTTTTGACCACACAGTGCATGGGCCGTTACTGGTTCAAGCAAAGTATCAACATCCGTTGGCATGACTGATGGGAGTGTGAGACATGTGTCTAACACGCATTCTTCTCCGCATAGCGGGCAGAGTAAAACAGGTAAGATGCAATCTTGCCAAATTGGTCTGAATGACAGAAACCATGTGGTATTTAATTCTCCTAGACGAGGTAGTTCCAAAATTTGGACAATGCTCTCACGACACCTCATGGCCAGTAGAGTTGTCTCCATGGAGAACTGGGTGTCGCTTGGGAATTGACTTGCCATATCGCAGCAGCAGTAGTAAAAATAGTATCCCTGCAGTGAGTCCCAAAATGAGAGGTAGACCGCCAAACACAGAGTGCACAAAGTTTGGAACTATTCCTAGGACTGGTTCAAAAGGTGCTAATAGTGCAGAAAATACGGTGTTAAATACATGTACAGTACCGCTCGTATCAGACATGTTTAAGATACGACTTAACATTTCTAAGAAATGTATAGGGCAATTTGTAGTTAAGAGGGCATGTATCTCTTCAGAAGTCCTTGCGACTTGCAGTTCATAGGTTTCTTTGGCCGAGGTCAGTGGCACAGTTTTTTGCAAAACAATGGCTTTCATTCTGCTTAAAGTACCAATTCGTATAGAAGAGCTGTTCAGTGAAGGTCTTGGTTTTAGAAAACAATACTTGTATACAGCAATTGACCCTGGCTGACACAGTTACTAGATGTGGTATTTCTGGCAACATGCCACAGCAGCCGTGATCGTTCAACATAAGGTAACTCCCATTCGAGAGTTGTCCAAAAATTGGATCAGTCACCGCAGCTGGTGAACCTTGCAGGTGGCAGGATAAATTGTTAGAGGAACCATGGAAGGCCCCGTGTAGGCTTATACCCTGACAAAGGAGGGAACCGCTTAGTGCATTTTCACAGTTTTTCTCGCTACGAAACACTTCACGACCCCCACTCCAACATCTGTAAGTGTGTGGTAATTCCCAGGATGTCTTCATGTATTCTTTACCCAACCTTTCATATGTGCCTTCTGGTATGTGTTTTAGGCAATACTAAAAAAGGAAAATTGTAACAGGCAGAGTGATTGTTCCATGTATTATCCATTCGGTTGCTGGCTTTTCAGCGACAGTAAATGGCAATCTTTCCAGTTTTCAATGCTCAGCACCCTATAGTCTGCTCCCCTTTGTGCCAATTTGATCTGTTAACCCATTGTCAACCACAGAGAAAGTGTTCTCTAAATTAATACGATCAATTCCTAGTATTCTTTCTGCAGTCTCGGCTTGCGTAATCTTCCATGCTTCATTATAAGCAGCATAGAGACCGGCAAATATAAAACATTTATGATGCGTTGTTCTTGGTCGTAAGAAGAATTCCCTAAGTTCAGCGGCATCTTCAAGGAAAGATAAGTGTTGCTTAACATCCCTAAGTGTAGATCTATGTAGCCATTCAAGGCAAAGTTTCCCTACACTGTATGTTGTTACTATTCCTGGATGCTGTCTCTGAACATATCTTGGATCTGGCATATTGAATGTGAAACCCCGTATTTTGTTCAGGAATCCATCTTGACAGTTGTTTGTGTCTGTGGGCCAGATTAACCATTTATTCCAATATGGATCTGTTCTGTTGTGCTGCAAAATAGTATGTACGTCGACCCCCCCCCCTCTGAAGTGTTATCACTAACAGGTGTAGGTGTAGGTATGGATGGATTGTTCATGTCTTTTATCTTGGTTAACCCAAGACAAGACGTCTGTTGGACAGTGTCATTCAAAAACAGTGTCATTCAAAAACATAATTTGCTCAGGGATTATGCAGGCTCTAAATAAATCTTCTATCCCCTGCACTTGCCAATCTTTTGTGCCCCAGACAGTTTTTGTCTCAATGTTGTCTTTCCAAAAATCGAAACCTAATGTAGACAGTCGAGCATAAAAGGCTGCAGAATAAATTTACTTGGTATTTGTTAACATACTTTTCATTCCAGTTTTGTTCACATTTTTAAAGTAAAAGGATTCAGGATTGGATACATTGAAACCTGACAAGTACAGAAATTTTCTAAAAAATGTTTTTTAGCTACCCTTTGGTGTAGTAGGACAATGTTCCCATTGGTTATACATTAATACACTTCTAGGATTTGCAGATTTGTGCAAGAAATGATGACCATAATGATTATAACAATACATGTGTTCATAGTCTGATGAACCTTCTAAATATTCATGATTTGTAAATACTGCAGACATTTCTAGGTCTGATATCATATTATTAACAGTCTCAAAGTCCCAATAATCAGAAAAGGTACTAGATGAAACAAAGTCATTCAAGGAAATCTTGAACTGGTGTAGAATCTTTAACAGCTCTGCAGGGCCAAAAATGTCATAATCAGTTCCGTCCCAAGCTATACCACCAGGTATAGGAACGGCTGTGATGTTCACTGATGACAAGTCTCATTGTTCACAATGAGATGGTTTGTGTGGCTTGAGAAGTCAGTTGATGTTCTTACTTGCTGGGTCCATTTTTAGGTCTCGCCTAGCAACGCAGCGCATGCGCCGCTCGCCATGGCGAGACCTATTGTCGCCGTTTCCTTGCCGAAGGGAGACAGGAGGTGGCATGCGCGGACAAGAGATGTGCACGCGTGGACAGGAGATGTGCACTCCGTATGCATGAACATCTCCTGTCCCCGTCGGCTGGCGTTACACAGCGCGCACCGATGTGCTTTCACTTTCCCTCCCCCGCACTGCTGCGCTTTCACCAGCTTGTTTTAATAGATTCTGCTGCTGTCAGAGTGCTTTGCTGAGGCTTTGACGAGCCTTTCAAACTGTAAGTATCTGCGGACAAAGTGTTTTTTTCTCAAACTTGGAGAGGTTTATTTTTGTTCAACTTGGTGTGGCAGCTCCATTCTAGCTGTCATAAAATCTCATTTACCCCTTGGAAAGCCTCTCCTTACATTAGGTATGCTGCTCTGATGTGGTTGTGTTTCCAGAGCCCCTAAGACATATATTTGGAAGCCTTTGTTTTTAAGGTATGCCAGCCAGTGTGTGCGATTTTGTAAGCGACATTGACATCACTTGAGGTGAGATTAATTTCAGAATTCAGCTACTGTTTACTGCCGGCAGCAAGCGGTAATCACTCGGAATTTAATCCCAGACCCTGATCCTGACATTTTAACTTACAGACTTGCGCCGCGCCAGCCCAGTGCTATGTGTAAAACCTGCAGAACCTGTAAGCATATAGTGGCAAACTTAACATATGTTAGAAATGCATCATTAACCGCAAATAGGCATATTATATGGGACATTTAAGCACTGATTAATACCCTATACAGGGCTTTATTTAAGTGGGCCGGGTCCTGCCAGTGCTCAGCACCGGCTGTTCTGAAAAGCAGGTGCTGATACAGGTCTCTATTGGGCTCTCCAATTTTGCCCTCACGGTCTGCGTGAAAAACAAGCAATTGCAATGCAATAAATAGGTGCTATTGGCATTGTAAACGACAGCGCTTTTTATTCATGTTTTGAAAACCGGCAAGCGGTGCCTAAACACACACTTTGTACTTATAATCATTGCTTATGAGAAGTAGGGCTGGCAGTAATAGAGGTGCAGTTACTGCCAGCCTTGCTTCTTATAAGCAACAACTATAGTTACTTGCTGTGTCCATTTTTACATATCCTCCATTTATCAGCATTCCCAAAGTTATCACCAGAGTCAACCAAAGTAGAAGAAAAAATACACCCAACAAATTCCATGGTGAAACCAGATAAATCTTTTCCAGGTGACGAAAAAGGCCTGTCGCTTGTTCTTTGAAAGTTCTTTTAGCTAGCATCATTTCAGGTTCACTGGGACCCTCAGAAAACGTATCAAAGTTAATGAAATAGCCAGAGGCAGTTCTGTCAATTGTTGGGATTGCATCAGGATTCGTTGAAATCGCTAGAACCACAGGATCACTTGTTACATTTGTATAGTCAGATGCTATTTCATTGTAGACAGGCGTTGCTTGACAAGCTGTTATTTGTGTTTCAAGAGGTACAAGTTCCATAGCTTGTTGCTTAGTCCTTTATTTCGCACTGCAGATTCTTCAAAGGTGATGAGTCTCTAAGTTTGAACCTCTTGGATAGTAGCCAGATTAGACGCTCAGCTACATCAGCGGAGTCCACTGGGCCTACTGCTTATGATCGGCCACATGATGTGGTTTGACCAGGTCGATTGACATGAACCTGTTCTCCTTTTTACCAGCAAGGGGCGGCAGTAATACTTTTCTTGATCCGTGGATTACTTTGACAGGTACTGGTTGTCTGTAAGAAGGCCCAAATTCCTTCTTGTCCGTGATCTTTTCTCTGACCCGATCACCAAGCTTTGGGATCCAGACAGGCCTTTCTGGGACGGTCGGTTTCTCTTCAGTGGTGGTCGGCTTCAGGAACACGTTACTTTGTTTTGTTCTTATTTCATTTAAATCCTGTAAAACAGCCAAACGGTCTTTGATATCAAAGGGTTTTTGCTCTACCACTGAAGTCTGACAATCGAGGTTCGCTACTAACATTCTGGTCCCAAAAAGAACTTCATATGGAGTGAAACCCCCTAGAGAACTTCTTGGCAGATTGTTAAGACTACGTTGGACACTTATTAGATGTTTGACCCACCCATCACCCGAACCTAATACCCTAGCTGTTATAGATTGCTTTATGTCCCAGTTTTTTCTCTCCACAACCGAATTTTCCTCAGGATGGAATGGACTAGAGTACCGCAATGCAACGGCCAGATTGGCCATGGCCTCATTGTAAGCTCGAGAGCTAAACACAGGACCCTGGTTAGAATGTAGTGTGCTGACTGCGTATGTGCCAATAAAGAGTCGCAAATCTTTTATAACAGTTTGAGCGTCAGCCGAGCGCTGAGGCCACATCCAAATGAATCTTGAACACGTATCCACTGCGACCATGATATATTTATAGTTACCATATCTCTGTAAGGGACCACAGTGGTCCATGTAAACGCAAGCTAATGGTTTATCTGAAATTAACAGGGGCGTCTGCGCAGGACGTCTCACTGCAGAGACTTTCATCTTTAGGCATATATTCACATTCCAAAACATAGTTTCTGGTTTGTTTCCTAGTGCGCGGCCACCAGTATCTCTGTTTTAATAATGATGCTGTGGCGGAAACACCTGCATGTGCAGAGGCGAGCCCTTCATGTGCTGCTAAAATTAGTCCTAATCTATGTTCCTTGTTTGGAATTACTCTATCCCCCACTCCAGGGATTCGAGCAAACGGAACATTGTTCGCATCAGTTAAATATGAGCATTTGAGTGAAAAGCCTTTTGGTAATGTTTTACCACTGTTTTTGATTGTGGCACTGACAGCTAGCATTATTTCGCCGTCTATTTTAAGTATTGTACGAGTGATTGCAGCTACAGAAGCCATTTGCACAGCTGCCTTCGCGGCTTCGTCAACCAATGAATTCCCTTCAACGTGAACACAATCATGTTGATGAATCAGCGTCTGCATCACGTGAGTATTTTGTAATTCTTGTCGTAACTGAACTACTTGTTTCCAATAGAAAAAGTTATATAGGGGTTCTGCCCAAATAACCCTCCGAAACCTGGGCTAGATACATCACAGGGATGAAAAAGTAGAAAAAGGGGGGATGTGGAGGGATAATTTCCAAAAAATATTTTATCTCACGAGATATATTTAATTATCTTGTGGTATACAATTATTAGTCCAGCATATCATTTCACAAATTTACAAACACAAATATACGCATCACAGGACAAGGTGGCACACAAAATAATAAGGGATAAACTATACATATTTATCTATATACATCATACTAGTGCATTATATACATTACATATAAACAATACATATAAACAAACCTAGTGTACCCTACAGAGGAGAAAAATATTATTAAATCAGCTATATTCACAAAAAGAGGATTTCAGTTTTAAACCACTCACATTCAAATCCACACTCTCTTCTTGTTCCAGGAAGTAGGTCCTCAGTCTAATTTTTCTAAGAAAACGCAGGCCTTCCGTCTTGGTATCAACCGGGCCTTGTACAACCAAAGGAACAAAAGAGAGGCCCTTGCGTAGCACATTTAATTCTATTGGTGACAATAGATGCTGGGAAAGATTGTAGATGGGTATTGCTTCCGTGTCATTCCTGTCAGATTGCATTGCCTGTAGGTGGTCTAAATTATCCACTGCATTTACCGCCTGTAGACCCGGTGTCTGGTACGGAACAAATTCTGGTCTTGCGTCTGCGGTGGTTGTAGGAATGGTTGAAAGGGTTGGAACAGGGGTCGTCTCCATCCCCTTCTGAAACCGCTGCCTCGACGCCCCCCCTCTGTCTAAAAAAGGTGGCGGTCCTGGTTGATACTGGTAGAAAGGTTGATATTGTGGGAAAGGTTGATATTATGTTCCTCCACTCTGGTCCGAATCAGATGACAAGTCGGAAAAAGTTAGAAACCTAGTTCGAGATCTCCCCTTGTATTGGGGGTTCAGTGCTCCTGGGTTGGTATTTTTGAAGAAATCTTCCTTCAAGTAGGGATAAACTTGTTCTAGATTGAAATTTTTGATATCCCTACTTAATTTAGTTGTTTTCAAGTTAACAGTATTAGTCTTGAAATCAGTTAAGGTTTTATTAATACTCTCCAAGAGACCTTTAGCATCCGTAATAGTGGAGTCACCTTCAATCTCCTCCTCTAATCTTTTTATTTCCTTCAGTTCTTCCTCACTGATGCGTAAGGCAGACAAGACTATCCAGTCTTGGGAACATTTAGTTCCCACTCCACGGAAATCAATCAGATAGGTTTTATCCTGGAGGAAAATAACTGGAATATTTTTGACTTGTAAGCCAACTGGTATGGTGTTAGACTTCAAATATCCCAACAGAACTTCAGCATGTAATTGTGTACGGGTATTTTTCTTTCTTAGTTGGATTAATCTCTCTCCTTTATCCGAACTCAATGGTCTATCACCGCCTTAATCTGTACCTAATAATGAGGGTATTTGTTTCAGTCTGTTAATCTCCTCATCTGTGTAACTTACAATATGAGGTCCTGACATCTTATATGTATCTATAAATGGTCATGGAATCAAACTTGGAGAAAACCAGGATACAAAAAACTGAACCTGAGTCAAATCATTTCAGAATTTACAAAGAAACAAGAATTAGTGACATATAACGAGGGGAGATCGAGCACGGCTGGAAGAAGAAAGAAAGAATAAATCAAGAGAACTTACATAAACCACCAGGTCGAGAGACCACGTAAAATGTGCAAAAATGTGCATATAACAACTTACTCTATGGTTCCAAACAAATGGACTGTTCTATACAAAACAAAACCCTCACACTTGACAAAGTGTAAAGACCAATAGAAAAAGTTATATAGGGGTTCTGCCCAAATAACCCTCCAAAACCTGGGCTAGATACATCACAGGGATGAAAAAGTAGAAAAAGGGGGGATGTGGAGGGATAAATTCAAAAAAACTTTTTATCTCACGAGATATATTTAATTATCTTGTGGTATACAATTATTAGTCCAGCATATCATTTCACAAATTTACAAACACAAATATACGCATCACAGGACAAGGTGACACACGAAATAATAAGGGATAAACTATACATATTTATCTATATACATCATACGAGTGCATTATATACATTACATATAAACAATACATATAAACAAACCTAGTGTACCCTAAAGAGGAGAAAAATATTATTAAATCAACTATATTCACAAAACCTTCAAGTGATATAAAGCTGCAAAGGAAGTCCTCTCAGCGCCTAAGTTATGCATTCTTTATACACAATAATATAAAAGGGAGAGAAAAGGCGCCAGAGATGAAACACAAGAATCAATGTAAGCGGACTCCTTAGAATGGTGTTGACGTAGTCGCGGTCGCGTTTCTGCCATATATTTCTTTAGGCTTCATCAGGACACGGGTACTGGAAACTATATTAGAAACCACACAACAAACAATTACACAACACCTACTAAAAAACAGCCGTATCTACTCTCCCCCGTTAGTGTCACTGCAGTGCCCAACACGCAAAAAAACAGGTGCGAAGACCTTCACCAAAGTTGCAAGAAAAGACCACATGTCACAAAGCCATTTAAAATCAACAAGTAGTATAATAAATAATAATGAAAGGAAAAGCATAGACTCGCTGAAAATGGGGGAAAAAAACCAAGCCACTTCCAATGTCTCTTTATAGGTGCAGCCCCTGTGAATATATAAGACTGAAATTGTGCAAGTTCGAAATAGAGAGAGAAAGGACAGTCACCCCACACTCACGCATAAATGGCACTCTCTGCCATCTACCTTAAGGGACCTCCCCACAGTACAGGGGATCCTAGATGGACGCGGCAACCTTCTAGATGGTTGTACACATCCTATAAAAACACATAAATAATGATTAGATGTACCATACATGTGTAAATACAGGGCTTTATACTATAATCTATGTGGCTTTCGGTGAAAAACAGTTCTACACCGACTACCCAATGGTCACAAGTCATTACCAAAACCGAGTATCCACACACGTACCACAACAAATGAATGGGAACGTCCACTCGAATGTCCACTATAACGTCAGCCAATTTACACCGGGTTTGCGTGTGTAGCGTTCAGCTCCTAAGGTAACCAAAAGTAAAAAACAGAGAAAAGGAAATAGCAAGGACCCTTGTTAATCGCAAATGGCCACTCGCACATGGGACTCGTACTCATGAGAGCGTACACCCATTTCCTCGTATTAAATATTACCTTAACTCAGCCTCAAAGAACGGAACCACGGCACATCCAAGTAACCAAACACTCGGACCTGCACCCATCCGCGAAGTCGGATTATTCTCACTTCCTCCCTCGCACCAATAAGAACGTACAGACGTCACTAGCTGTACGTCCTCGGGCATAACAATAAACAAAGGACTAAATGTTTTAGGCGACAGACTAGACAGGCTATGCTACGCATTAGAGGCCAAAGAAAATGACAGAGGACTGTCGGCAAGGGAAAGTAGTAAGGGACCAAGACTCCTATTTACACACTCAGCAAGCATACCGGCAGAGGAGTTACTAGGAAAAGGTAACATGTGAAGAGGGGGCGACAATTATTAAATTACAAGAAAAAATCTCTCTCACATATACTTGTGCAACCTACAATCGAACAAGAGAACAGCTAAAGTCTATGAACAAAAGCACAACGTGTGAAGGGATAGAGAAAATAAAATCACACTAAAAGATCCCATCACCAATAAGAAAAAGAGAAATTACTCCATACTAAGGGCACTGCAAAGTCACAAACGAATTCACATTCTTATTGAAAATCATAAATGTATATAACACAGTAACACAGCTCCAATCAGTCAAATAATTATTCCACTTTCAACCTGAATAAAAGGTGTGACTACACACCTGGGCTATCATAGAGAACAAGCACCAGGACCCAAGCTAATCCTAGATTAAGGCCCATAATTCATCACGGTCATTCAATCCATTTACAGTAGTTTGATATCTTTCAATCAGTCTAGCCTCTGTGCGATTCAGTTTGGTCTCCAGATCCCCTCTGTTCTTGGCTGTCACAACTACTAAGACAGCCCAAGACAAGTCCTCCTCATTGTGCCCTGCCTCCATGTAATGGTGTACTAGTGGCGCCCCACTAGTTTTACATCTAATGCGTGACTTGTGCTGCCCAATACGCATTTTGACTGCTTGTGTAGTCTGGCCTATATAGGCCAAATTACACGGACAGTGCACAACGTACACAACATTTTTTGTGTTGCAGTTAGAGAAGGAGCGCATGGAGTGGATTTGGCCATTGATCACAATACTCTTTAGATCTTTGGAATTAAGGCACACTGCGCAGTTCATACACCTAAAGTGTCCTGTCACGGCTGGCAGGCCTAACAGGTTTCTGGTGTCTTTTTTATTTTTCTGGTTTACCAATTCTCTACTTGCTTTAACTAAATGCTGTTTTATATTCTTTCCTTTCCTAAAGGAGAAAAGTGCTTTGGGGATATTCAGGTGTTCGATAAGTCTCCAGTTCTTTGAGATAATCTGCTTCACTTTATTCGCCTTAGGATTGAAGGTCAGGACACAAGTCATTAGAGAATTATCATTTTTTTCTTTTTCTTTAGGAGTCAACAGGGTTTCTCAAGGAGTATACCAGGCTCTTTTTAACAATGCCTTCACCAATTTCCTCGGGTAGCCTCTGGAGCATAGTTTATTCAGGAGAATTTCTGCGTTGTCAAAATAATCCGTCTTATTAGAACAATTTCGACGGATACGCAGAAACTGCCCATAGGGCAAGTTCTCTTTCAAGCTCCTAGGGTGTCCACTGGAAAACTCCAAAAGAGTATTCCGATCGGTTGGTTTTGTAAAGAGGCTCACCTCCAAGTGCCCATTGGAATTGAAAATCCATAGATCTAAAAAGTTGATTTTGTCTGGACTATAGGTAATCGTGAATTTCAAATCAGGTGTGCAACGATTGAGCCAACCATGAAACAAATTCAATTCTTCACTATTCCCACTCCAGATAAGGAATATGTCGTCGATGAAGCGAACCCATCTCGACAAGGATTGCCGAAATGGATTCGCCTCACCAAAGACAAACATCCCCTCGAATTGGTCCATCACAAGGTTAGCTATCTCTGGGGCGAAGCAACACCCCACTGCCACCCCCTTGAGTTGCAAATATAGAACCCCTTTAAAAGTGAAGAAACTGTTTTTTAGGCAAATCCTGGCCAAATCTAGGATAAATGAAGTCGGCACCTGGTGGGGTCTACTTCTCTGATCCAGCACTTGCTCCATGACCACCAGTGCTTCCTCCTGCGGTATGTTGGTATAGAGACTCTCGATGTCGAAGGAGACCAGAAGCTGCTGGTCTCCATCAAACACCGAGTTCTCCATCTTATGGATGAAATCCATAGTATCTCTTATATACGCCCGAGTATTGCATACGAATGGTTTAAGAAATGTGTCGATGTATTTTGCTAGTGGCTCAAGCATTGAGCCACAAGCTGCAATAATCGGGCGACCTGGTGGTCTAGCCGCATCTTTATGGATTTTGGGAAGTACGTACAAATTCGGTGTTTTTTGCATGGAGGTGTTCAGATAATCATATTCTTTTTTACCCAAAAAGCCACAATCAAAAGCTTCAGTAGTGAGGTGTAGGATCTTTGCTCTCAATATGGGGGCCGGGCTGTCTTGAATTATGCGGTAATGCATAGGATTACCTAATTGTCTCAGTACCTCGCTGTCATAGTCATCACAGTCCCACACGACAATACCCCCACCCTTGTCAGCAGGTTTTATTACAGTCAAGGGATTATTGGCTAAATTAATTAAAGTGCGGTGTTCTTCTTTATTGAAGTTGGGTCTAAAGGAGATTTTTTTCTGATTGAGCTTATCTATTTCTCTAAGGACTTGATTTTCAAAAAACACAATTTCGTCTGGCATACTGGCACTGTCTGTGCAAAAAGAGGATTTCAGTTTTAAACCACTCACATTCAAATCCACACTCTCTTCTTGTTCCAGGAAGTAGGTCCTCAGTCTAATTTTTCTAAGAAAACGCAGGACTTCCGTCTTGGTATCAACCGGGCCTTGTACAACCAAAGGAACAAAAGAGAGGCCCTTGTGTAGCACATTTAATTCTATTGGTGACAAGAGATGCTTGGAAAGATTGTAGATGGGTATTGCTTCTGTGTCATTCCTGTCAGATGGGATTGCCTGTAAATGGTCTAAATTATCCACTGCATTTACCGCCTGTAGACCCGGTGTCTGGTACGGAACAAATTCTGGTCTTGGGTCTGCGGTGGTTGTAGGAATGGTTGAAAGGGTTGGAACAGGGGTTGTCTCCATCCCCTTCTGAAACCCCTGCCTCGATGCCCCCCTCTGTCTAAAAAAGGTGGCGGTCCTTGTTGATACTGGTAGAAAGGTTGATATTGTGGGAAAGGTTGATAATATGTTCCTCCACTCTGGTCCGAATCAGATGACGAGTCGGAAAAAGTTAGGAACCTAGTTCGAGATCTCCCCTTGTATTGGGGGTTCAGTGCTCCTGGGTTGGTATTTTTGAAGAAATCTTCCTTCAAGTAGGGATAAACTTGTTCTAGATTGAAATTTTTGATATCCCTACTTAATTTAGTTGTTTTCAAGTTAACAGTATTAGTCTTGAAATCAGCTAAGGTTTTATTAATACTCTCCAAGAGACCTTTAGCATCCGTAATAGTGGAGTCACCTTCAATCTCCTCCTCTAATCTTTTTATTTCCTTCAGTTCTTCCTCACTGATGCGTAAGGCAGACAAGACTATCCAATCTTGGGAACATTTAGTTCCCACTCCACTGAAATCAATCAGATAGGGTTTATCCTGGAGGAAAATAACTGGAATATTTTTGACTTGTAAGCCAACTGGTATGGTGTTAGACTTCAAATATCCCAACAGAACTTCAGCATGTAATTGAGTAAGGGTATTTTTCTTTCTTAGTTGGATTAATCTCTCTCCTTTATCCGAACTCAATGGTCTATCACCGCCTAAATCTGTACCTAATAATGAGGGTATTTGTTTCAGTCTGTTAATCTCCTCATCTGTGTAACTTACAATATGAGGTCCTGACATCTTATATGTATCTATAACTGGTCATGGAATCAAACCTGGAGAAAACCAGGATACAAATAACTGAACCTGAATCAAATCATTTCAGAATTTACAAAGAAACAAGAATTAGTGACATATAACGATGGGAGATCGAGCACGGCTGGAAGAAGAAAGAAAGAATAAATCAAGAGAACTTACATAAACCACCAGGTCGAGAGACCACGTAAAATGTGCATATAACAACATACTCTATGGTTCCAAACAAATGGACTGTTCTATACAAAACAAAACCCTCACACTTGACAAAGTGTAAAGACCAATAGAAAAAGTTATATAGGGGTTCTGCCCAAATAACCCTCCAAAACCTGGGCTAGATACATCACAGGGATGAAAAAGTAGAAAAAGGGGGGATGTGGAGGGATAAATTCAAAAAAACTTTTTATCTCACGAGATATATTTAATTATCTTGTGGTATACAATTATTAGTCCAGCATATCATTTCACAAATTTACAAACACAAATATACGCATCACAGGACAAGGTGGCACACGAAATAATAAGGGATAAACTATACATATTTATCTATATACATCATACTAGTGCATTATATACATTACATATAAACAATACATATAAACAAACCTAGTGTACCCTACAGAGGAGAAAAATATTATTAAATCATCTATATTCACAAAACCTTCAAGTGATATAAAGCTGCAAAGGAAGTCCTCACAGCGCCTAAGTTATACATTCTTTATACACAATAATATAAAAGGAAGAGAAAAGGCGCCAGAGATGAAACACAAGAATCAATGTAAGCGGACTCCTTAGAATGGTGTCGACGCAGTCGCGGTCGCGTTTCTGCCATATATTTCTTTAGGCTTCATCAGGACACGGGTACTGGAAACTATATTAGAAACCAACACAACAAACAATTACACAACACCTACTAAAAAACAGCCGTATCTACTCTCCCCCGTTAGTGTCACTGCAGTGCCCAACATGCAAAGAAACAGGTGCGAAGACCTTCACCAAAGTTGCAAGAAAAGGCCACATGTCACAAAGCCATTTAAAATCAACAAGTAGTATAATAAATAATAATGAAAGGAAAAGCATAGACTCGCTGAAAATGGTGGAAAAAACCAAGCCACTTCCAATGTCTCTTTATAGGAGCAGCCCCTGTGAAAATATAAGACTGAAATTGTGCAAGTTCGAAATAGAGAGAGAAAGGACAGTCACCCCACACTCACGCATAAATGGCACTCTCTGCCATCTACCTTAAGGGACCTCCCCACAGTACAGGGGATCCTAGATGGACGCGGCAACCTTCTAGATGGTTGTACACATCCTATAAAAACACATAAATAATGATTAGATGTACCATACACGTGTACATACAGGGCTTTATACTATAATCTATGTGGCTTCCGGTGAAAAACAGTTCTACACCGACTACCCAATGGTCACAAGTCATTACCAAAACCGAGTATCCTCACACGTACCACAACAAATGAATGGGAACGTCCACTCGAATGTCCACTATAACGTCAGCCAATTTACACCGGGTTTGCGTGTGTAGCGTTCAGCTCCTAAGGTAACCAAAAGTAAAAAACTGAGAAAAGGAAATAGCAAGGACCCTTGTTAATCGCAAATGGCCACTCGCACATCGGACTCGTACTCGTGAGAGCGTACACCCATTTCCTCGTATTAAATCTTACCTTAACTCAGCCTCAAAGAACGGAACCACGGCACATCCAAGCAACCAAACACTCGGACCTGCACCCATCCGCGAAGTCGGATCATTCTCACTTCCTCCCTCGCACCAATAAGAACGTACAGACGTCACTAGCTGTACGTCCTCGGGCATAACAATAAAGAAAGGACTAAATGTTTTAGGGGACAGACTAGACAGGCTATGCTACGCATTAGAGGCCAAAGAAAATGACAGAGGACTGTCGGCAAGGGAAAGTAATAAGGGACCAAGACTCCTATTTACACACTCGGCAAGCACACCGGCAGAGGAGTTACTAGGAAAAGGTAACATGTGAAGAGGGGGCGACAATTATTAAATTACAAGAAAAAATCTCTCTCACATATACTTGTGCAACCTACAATCAAACAAGAGAACAGCTAAAGTCTATGAACAAAAGCACAACGTGTAAAGGGATAGAGAAAATAAAATCACACCAAAAGATCCCATCACCAATAAGAAAAAGAGAAATTACTCCATACTAAGGGCACTGCAAAGTCACAAACGAATTCACATTCTTATTGAAAATCATAAATGTATATAACACAGTAACACAGCTCCGATCAGTCAAATAATTATTCTACTTTCAACCTGAATAAAAGGTGTGACTACACACCTGGGCTATCATAGAGAACAAGCACCAGGACCCAAGCTAATCCTAGATTAAGGCCCATAATTCATCACGGTGATTCAATCCATTTACAGTAGTTTGATATCTTTCAATCAGGCTTGCCTCTGTGCGATTCAGTTTGGTCTCCAGATCCCCTCTGTTCTTGGCTGTCACAACTACTAAGACAGCCCAAGACAAGTCCTCCTCATTGTGCCCTGCCTCCATGTAATGGTGTACTAGTGGCGCCCCACTAGTTTTACATCTAATGCGTGACTTGTGCTGCCCAATACGCATTTTGACTGCTTGTGTAGTCTGGCCTATATAGGCCAAATTACACAGACAGTGCACAACGTACACAACATTTTTTGTGTTGCAGTTAGAGAAGGAGCGCATGGAGTGGATTTGGCCATTGATCACAATACTCTTTAGATCTTTGGAATTAAGGCACACTGCGCAGTTCATACACCTAAAGTGTCCTGTCACGGCTGGCAGGCCTAACAGGTTTCTGGTGTCTTTTTTATTTTTCTGGTTTACCAATTCTCTACTTGCTTTAACTAAATGCTGTTTTATATTCTTTCCTTTCCTAAAGGAGAAAAGTGGTTTGGGGATATTCAGGTGTTCGATAAGTCTCCAGTTCTTTGAGATAATCTGCTTCACTTTATTCGCCTTAGGATTGAAGGTCAGGACACAAGTCATTAGAGAATTATCATTTTTTTTCTTTTTCTTTGGGAGTCAACAGGGTTTCTCAAGGAGTATACCAGGCTCTTTTTAACGATGCCTTCACCAATTTCCTCGGGTACCCTCTGGAGCATAGTTTATTCAGGAGAATTTCTGCGTTGTCAAAATAATCCGTCTTATTAGAACAATTTCGACGGATACGCAGAAACTGCCCATAGGGCAAGTTCTCTTTCAAGCTCCTAGGGTGTCCACTGGAAAACTCCAAAAGAGTATTCCGATCGGTTGGTTTTGTAAAGAGGCTCACCTCCAAGTGCCCATTGGAATTGAAAATCCATAGATCTAAAAAGTTGATTTTGTCTGGACTATAGGTAATCGTGAATTTCAAATCAGGTGTGCAACGATTGAGCCAACCATGAAACAAATTCAATTCTTCACTATTCCCACTCCAGATAAGGAATATGTCGTCGATGAAGCGAACCCATCTCGACAAGGATTGCCGAAATGGATTCGCCTCACCAAAGACAAACCTCCCCTCGAATTGGTCCATCACAAGGTTAGCTATCCCTGGGGCGAAGCAACACCCCATTGCCACCCCCTTGAGTTGCAAATATAGAACCCCTTTAAAAGTGAAGAAACTGTTTTTTAGGCAAATCCTGGCCAAATCTAGGATAAATGAAGTCGGCACCTGGTGCGGTCTACTTCTCTGATCCAGCACTTGCTCCATGACCACCAGTGCTTCCTCCTGCGGTATGTTGGTATAGAGACTCTCGATGTCGAAGGAGACCAGAAGCTGCTGGTCTCCATCAAACACGAGTTCTCCATCTTATGGATGAAATCCATAGTATCTCTTATATACGCCCGAGTATTGCATACGAATGGTTTAAGAAATGTGTCGATGTATTTTGCTAGCAGCTCAAGCATTGAGCCACAAGCTGCAATAATCGGGCTACCTGGTGGTCTAGCCGCATCTTTATGGATTTTGGGAAGTACGTACAAATTCGGTGTTTTTTGCATGGAGGTGTTCAGATAATCATATTCTTTTTTACCCAAAAATCCACAATCAAAAGCTTCAGTAGTGAGGTGTAGGATCTTTGCTCTCAATATGGGGGCCGGGCTGTCTTGAATTATGCGGTAATGCATAGGATTACCTAATTGTCTCAGTACCTCGCTGTCATAGTCATCACAGTCCCACACGACAATACCCCCACCCTTGTCAGCAGGTTTTATTACAGTCAAGGGATTGTTGGCTAAATTAATTAAAGTGCAGTGTTCTTCTTTATTGAAGTTGGGTCTAAAGGAGATTTTTTTCTGATTGAGCTTATCTATTTCTCTAAGGACTTGATTTTCAAACAACACAATTTCGTCTGGCATACTGGCACTGTCCGTGCAAAAAGAGGATTTCAGTTTTAAACCACTCACATTCAAATCCACACTCTCTTCTTGTTCCAGGAAGTAGGTCCTCAGTCTAATTTTTCTAAGAAAACGCAGGACTTCCGTCTTGGTATCTACCGGGCCTTGTACAACCAAAGGAACAAAAGAGAGGCCCTTGCGTAGCACATTTAATTCTATTGGTGACAAGAGATGCTTGGAAAGATTGTAGATGGGTATTGCTTCCGTGTCATTCCTGTCAGATGGCATTGCCTGTAGGTGGTCTAAATTATCCACTGCATTTACCGCCTGTAGACCCGGTGTCTGCTACTGAACAAATTCTGGTCTTGGGTCTGCGGTGGTTGTAGGAATGGTTGAAAGGGTTGGAACAGGGGTTGTCTCCATCCCCTTCTGAAACCCCTGCCTCGACGCCCCCCTCTTTCTAAAAAAGGTGGCGGTCCTTGTTGATACTGGTAGAAAGGTTGATATTGTGGGAAAGGTTGATAATATGTTCCTCCACTCTGGTCCGAATCAGATGACAAGTCGGAAAAAGTTAGAAACCTAGTTCGAGATCTCCCCTTGTATTGGCGGTTCAGTGCTCCTGGGTTGGTATTTTTGAAGAAATCTTCCTTCAAGTAGGGATAAACTTGTTCTAGATTGAAATTTTTGATATCCCTACTTAATTTAGTTGTTTTCAAGTTAACAGTATTAGTCTTGAAATCGGCTAAGGTTTTATTAATACTCTCCAAGAGGCCTTTAGCATCCGTAATAGTGGAGTCACCTTCAATCTCCTCCTCTAATCTTTTTATTTCCTTCAGTTCTTCCTCACTGATGCGTAAGGCAGACAAGACTATCCAGTCTTGGGAACATTTAGTTCCCACTCCACTGAAATCAATCAGATAGGGTTTATCCTGGAGGAAAATAACTGGAACATTTTTCACTTGTAAGCCAACTGGTATGGTGTTAGACTTCAAATATCCCAACAGAACTTCAGCATGTAATTGTGTACGGGTATTTTTCTTTCTTAGTTGGATTAATCTCTCTCCTTTATCCGAACTCAATGGTCTATCACCGCCTAAATCTGTACCTAATAATGAGGGTATTTGTTTCAGTCTGTTAATCTCCTCATCTGTGTAACTTACAATATGAGGTCCTGACATCTTATATGTATCTATAACTGGTCATGGAATCAAACCTGGAGAAAACTAGGATACAAAAAACTGAACCTGAATCAAATCCTTTCAGAATTGACAAAGAAACAAGAATTAGTGACATATAACGATGGGAGATCGAGCACGGCTGGAAGAAGAAAGAAAGAATAAATCAAGAGAACTTACATAAACCACCAGGTCGAGAGACCACGTAAAATGTGCATATAACAACGTAGTCTATGGTTCCAAACAAATGGACTGTTCTATACAAAACAAAACCCTCACACTTGACAAAGTGTAAAGACCAATAGAAAAAGTTATATAGGGGTTCTGCCCAAATAACCCTCCAAAACCTGGGCTAGATACATCACAGGGATGAAAAAGTAGAAAAAGGGGGGATGTGGAGGGATAAATTAAAAAAAAACTTTTTATCTCACGAGATATATTTAATTATCTTGTGGTATACAATTATTAGTCCAGCATATCATTTCACAAATTTACTAACACAAATATACGCATCACAGGACAAGGTGAAACACGAAATAATAAGGGATAAACTATACATATTTATCTATATACATCATACTAGTGCATTATATACATTACATATAAACAATACATATAAACAAACCTAGTGTACCCTACAGAGGAGAAAAATATTATTAAATCAACTATATTCACAAAACCTTCAAGTGATATAAAGCTGCAAAGGAAGTCCTCTCAGCGCCTAAGTTATACATTCTTTATACACAATAATATAAAAGGGAGAGAAAAGGCGCCAGAGATGAAACACAAGAATCAATGTAAGCGGACTCCTTAGAATGGTGTCGACGCAGTCGCGGTCGCGTTTCTGCCATATATTTCTTTAGGCTTCATCAGGACACGGGTACTGGAAACTATATTAGAAACCAACACAACAAACAATTACACAACACCTACTAAAAAACAGCCGTATCTACTCTCCCCCCTTAGTGTCACTGCAGTGCCCAACACGCAAAGAAACAGGTGCGAAGACCTTCACCAAAGTTGCAAGAAAAGGCCACATGTCACAAAGCCATTTAAAATCAACAAGTAGTATAATAAATAATAATGAAAGGAAAAGCATAGACTCGCTGAAAATGGGGGAAAAAAACCAAACCACTTCCAATGTCTCTTTATAGGTGCAGCCCCTGTGAATATACAAGACTGAAATTGTGCAAGTTCGAAATAGAGAGAGAAAGGACAGTCACCCCACACTCACGCATAAATGGCACTCTCTGCCATCTACCTTAAGGGACCTCCCCACAGTACAGGGGATCCTAGATGGATGCGGCAACCTTCTAGATGGTTGTACACATCCTATAAAAACACATAAATAATGATTAGATATACCATACACGTGTACATACAGGGCTTTATACTATAATCTATGTGGCTTCCGGTGAAAAACAGTTCTACACCGACTACCCAATGGTCACAAGTCATTACCAAAACCGAGTATCCACACACGTACCACAACAAATGAATGGGAACGTCCACTCGAATGTCCACTATAACGTCAGCCAATTTACACCGGGTTTGCGTGTGTAGCGTTCAGCTCCTAAGGTAACCAAAAGTAAAAAACAGAGAAAAGGAAATAGCAAGGACCCTTGTTAATCGCAAATGGCCACTCGCACATGGGACTCGTACTCATGAGAGCATACACCCATTTCCTCGTATTAAATCTTACCTTAACTCAGCCTCAAAGAACGGAACCACGGCACATCCAAGCAACCAAACACTCGGACCTGCACCCATCCGCGAAGTCGGATCATTCTCACTTCCTCCCTCGCACCAATAAGAACATACAGACGTCACTAGCTGTACGTCCTCGGGCATAACAATAAACAAAGGACTAAATGTTTTAGGCGACAGACTAGACAGGCTATGCTACGCATTAGAGGCCAAAGAAAATGACAGAGGACTGTCGGCAAGGGAAAGTAATAAGGGACCAAGACTCCTATTTACACACTCGGCAAACACACCGGCAGAGGAGTTACTAGGAAAAGGTAACATGTGAAGAGGGGGCGACAATTATTAAATTACAAGAAAAAAATCTCTCTCACATATACTTGTGCAACCTACAATCGAACAAGAGAACAGCCAAAGTCTATGAACAAAAGCACAACGTGTAAAGGGATAGAGAAAATAAAATCACACCAAAAGATCCCATCACCAATAAGAAAAAGAGAAATTACTCCATACTAAGGGCACTGCAAAGTCACAAACGAATTCACATTCTTATTGAAAATCATAAATGTATATAACACAGTAACACAGCTCTGATCAGTCAAATAATTATTCTACTTTCAACCTGAATAAAAGGTGTGACTACACACCTGGGCTATCATAGAGAACAAGCACCAGGACCCAAGCTAATCCTAGATTAAGGCCCATAATTCATCACGGTCATTCAATCCATTTACAGTAGTTTGATATCTTTCAATCAGTCTTGCCTCTGTGCGATTCAGTTTGGTCTCCAGATCCCCTCTGTTCTTGGCTGTCACAACTACTAAGACAGCCCAAGACAAGTCCTCCTCATTGTGCCCTGCCTCCATGTAATGGTGTACTAGTGGCGCCCCACTAGTTTTACATGTAATGCGTGACTTGTGCTGCCCAATACGCATTTTGACTGCTTGTGTAGTCTGGCCTATATAGGCCAAATTACACGGACAGTGCACAACGTACACAACATTTTTTGTGTTGCAGTTAGAGAAGGAGCGCATGGAGTGGATTTGGCCATTGATCACAATACTCTTTAGATCTTTGGAATTAAGGCATACTGCGCAGTTCATACACCTAAAGTGTCCTGTCACGGCTGGCAGGCCTAACAGGTTTCTGGTGTCTTTTTTATTTTTCTGGTTTACCAATTCTCTACTTGCTTTAACTAAATGCTGTTTTATATTCTTTCCTTTCCTAAAGGAGAAAAGTGGTTTGGGGATATTCAGGTGTTCGATAAGTCTCCAGTTCTTTGAGATAATCTGCTTCACTTTATTCGCCTTAGGATTGAAGGTCAGGACACAAGTCATTAGAGAATTATCATTTTTTTCTTTTTCTTTGGGAGTCAACAGGGTTTCTCAAGGAGTATACCAGGCTCTTTTTAACGATGCCTTCACCAATTTCCTCGGGTAGCCTCTGGAGCATAGTTTATTCAGGAGAATTTTTTGTTTCCAAAGCAATTTATGCTTGATTGGGCCACCTTTTGCATCTTTGTAACCGTTTTCAATCCAGTTCTGCAAGTATTCATTGTAAGATTGAACACAATACTACGAATTGCACACTATGAGTGTGTGGAATTCGCAGTCCGTATTCTCAAGCTCCATCTTAAATGCTTGTAGTTCAGCTCGCTGAGCTGTACAATCTCCTAGAGATTGAGTTTTAGTGACCATTGGTCAGAATATTCCTTCACGCCAACGACTTTTAACTATCGCGCATGCAGCACTATATGCTTGTTTGCCCCCCGTAGCGGGCTGTGCTGATCCGTCAGAATAAATTATACATTCATACTGCCCCAAAGGCAGAATTTCAGTAGGCAGAGGATATTCTTGTTCGTATTGCAGAAATTCTTGTGTTTTCAAATAAGGATCAAAATCGTATTCAAAGTCTGTGGCAGTAAGAGAATTAACCCATTGTATCCATCTTGGATGTAAAGCTTTAGCATTTGGAATGCTCGCTTTTGTCACTGCTTCTAAGGCCGGTACAGGTGTAACGACCATAATGCGCTTACCCTGTGCGAGGGTTCTCTCTTTCTGCTACCGCAGTTTGAACCGTTGTCAGAATTTTTTCTGTAGAAGTGAATTTCATTTCAGCTTGTGTATACAAATGTGATTTGTAAGCTATTGGTCCTTTTTCACCTTTGTTAAAAGTTAAGTATGTGCATCCGCATTTTCCTGGAATGATCCGGATCACTAAGTTGCGTACGTTTACGCGTGTTTGCAAATGTTTTGTCGCTAACATGTCTGTTTGCAATGAATGCAAAATTTCAGTGTGTTTTTGTGTCCAAATATTTGTTTTAAAATCAGGTTTGATTAATTTGTAGTGCGTAATTTAGAATGTAAGTTCTTCTGAAGTTTAGGAAACCTAGAATCGACTGTAAGTTTTTCAGCATTTTTTTGGAGGTTGAAGCAGCGCACACTTTTCTAGAAAGTTTGCTGCCAGGCTTTTGCCTTCACTTGATAATTCATATCCTAGAAAAAGGATGTTGAGATGGGCAATCCTCAATTTTTTTAAACTGAATTTGTACCCTTCAGAGGCAAAGCCCAGTATAATGGTGTTCACTCTGTTCAAGTGCCTGTCCAATTCATCATCTGTTAGATAGATGTTATCGACATATAACAATGCTTCATCATCATAAGTTTGTAGTAACTCTGTTACCCTCGCTGAGAATAACCCAGGACTATTCTTGAATCAGTGAGGAAGACGACAGAAGTGACGCTGTGTCCCCATGATTGAGAAAGCGGTCAAATTCCTACTTTCTGGTGCAATGTTTTGACAGAAGAAACCGTTAGAAATATCTAAAGTGGATTTATATTTTTTATGCACAATATCATTCATTAATGCTGCACTGTGTGCATTTTGTACTGCAAAAGTGCAACAAGAGTTTAGATGTCTGTAATCCAAAACTAAACAATATGTATTGTCTGGTTTGGAGACAGGAAACAAAGGATTGTTCATTGACGAGGTGCATGTTTCAATCAACCCTTGGTATTCAAGTTGATCTAAGATCTCCCTGACCTCTTTTTTAGCTTCTTGCTTAACTGGATACTGCCGTGGTGCAGTTGGTTGATTTTGTAACTGTATTTTATGGTGAGGAGAATTCTCATCCCATCCTACATGATTTTTTGTATAATGCAGGAGCTTGGGCAACTGCCCATTTCCTGGCATAAGTATATTTTAAATGAATTGGAATGTGTTTGGAGAAGGCTGGCATAATGATGTCTTCACCATGTGGGCACTCCCTGACAAATTCTGGTGGCCAGTCTTGTTCAGCGAGAAGAATATCATAGCCCTGAGAGAGTCGCTCCCAAAAGAGTGCTCTCACTTTTCTTGGTATGTCTCCCTCCATCCGGAGTGTTACTTCATATAACTTATGTGGAGAACTAACTCTGGTATCTGCAGTTTCAACTTGAATGTACTCATTCAAGTCCACTGTCTCCAGATGATCCTTCAAGTTCTTGCGAGCTATGGTGACTCCTGCTGCGCTGTCCAACATTGTCTGAGCCCATTCCCGTTCTTGA
The DNA here is from genome assembly GCF_964263255.1 of Lissotriton vulgaris. NCBI lineage: Eukaryota > Metazoa > Chordata > Amphibia > Caudata > Salamandridae > Lissotriton > Lissotriton vulgaris. The sequence continues at coordinate 98,061 of NW_028254676.1, read as the reverse complement.
GTTGTGTCCTCAAGATCCTTTGCATGTCTGATTTTTAGACCTGCTACCTTCTTTTTGGTGAATTGAGGTTTCTTGTTTTTCTGAACGTGCTGTTTGTCTTTGGACTTCACGCCTTCTAACTTGTTTTCTAACCGTGCTCTTCTTTCAGATTTCTGTGACAAAGTCTGAAAGGTACGAGAGGAACGTGTATCAGTATCTTGATATCTATCAGGTTTTCTCAAATTATCCCTATACCTGAGGTTATACCTCCTTTCAGAGGGCTCATTTTGAGGAGACCTACCCCTGGAATGAGAACGCTTCTCTTTAGAAGTTTGTTTAGTGTTTTCCCACTTCTTTTTAGAAGGAGTAGGAGTGTTTTTAGTAAAGACCTTTTCAGGACTTTCAGACAGTTGTGGTTTCACTGGTTTTCCACCTAAACTGTCTCTGCCTAATTCTTCATAGGATTTTTCAATTCTTCTGGCTAGTTCTTGAGGTTGCTCAGTTACATCGAATTCCCTTAATTTCTGGCGTATTGCCACAGATGCTGCTTCACCTTTTATATTAGCTAATATTATCGTTGAGACCTGTTTGAAATCGCTCAGTAATTTCATACCTAGATTTAAAGCAGGCTCTGCCCCGTATTCATTTTCAATCTGTTTCAGGACGGTATTACTACCATCGACAGAACACCATGTGTTTTAGTGTAGATTGCAGCAAAGACTGTACCCCAAGTTCCGCAGTCTTACAGATGTGGTATGATCCCCGTTGTCCAAATTTGGTGTTTCTCATGAGGGGTAGTATTAGGATATACTGCTTCGCTCTGAGTAATTTTTTGAGCTATCCAGAATGGAATTTGTTCCCGTTTTGCGGGTAATTTACCAACGACTGAATGTAAGGTCTGAGGTGTAATTGTATTTGTGTTCCCCTGGTGAGGGGGGATGTTGTGGAATCGTTATTTCAGGCTGGACTGTTAAAGTCCGCATGACAAATTGAACCAATTGTCTATAGATTTTAATTAGCTTAGTTGAGCTTGTAGTTCCACATCTATCATTTCATTAATTTCAGGATGTGGTGTATAGCCAGCCATGTATCTCCTGGTGTACCTAGTGGACCGATTTATATGTTTTAGGGCGCCTTTAAACCAGAGCGCATGCTCTTGGTATGTTAGTGAAATTTCAATATCCTCGAAAGGAATCTATTCCGTTGGTGGTTCATCTTCTTTGTAGAAGTGAAACACTTGTGTTCTTTGAACTACTTCAGGGAAGATTATCCATGTATAGAATACCTCTGTCATGTGCCTCTATCACAAAAACGACCCTATCACCTCTTGCCAATAGGCCATTTTTCATAGGTTTTATAGTGATTGCTTTCATTAATTTTGGAGGAATGATTTTAGCATCCTCATCGGATTCTTGGAAACCTGTATAGTCTAATGCTTGTACGGCGTCATCCCCTGTAGCTCCACCGGCCTCGGTGTTGTTGCCGTTATTCGACGTTGTTTAATGAAAGTTGCAGAGCAAGTTTCAAGGAAACAAAGATAAGGTGCACAATATTTTGGAACACTGTATCCTTCAACGTTGAACAAACCAAAAAGTTAATACATAGGATTTTTCGTCCTACTCAGCTATGGCGGATATTATCCCTTTACCCACTCCAGACGTCTATTGGAATATTGCGGAAAAAAGGGGTCGCTGAGAAAAGCACGACTGAGTTACTTTAGTGCCTAGCGTTAAATTAGTGCCTTACCAAACGTTGGGCGCCATGTAGTGTAGTTCCTATATTCCCAATAGTCTCTGCACATTGGAATAATATATCCTATAGAGATGACGTAGGACTTAGGTCTTAGGTCAGTAGGTCTCTATCGAATATACTAAACTTAATTGTGAGTGCCAGCTAGCTCAGAGGTCACTAGAAACTTTCTCGAATACACAAGAAGGGATTCGTTTCTGACAACCGCATAAACATGACAACTTTGTTTCCCTAGGACTGGAATAACTATCTTCAGAGTTGTGGAAACAATTGATAAGTATTTCACTCAGTCAATCGTGCATGCAGGCGTTTCAATAAAAAAGGGTTTATTGAACAGTCTTCTTTCTCATGCAAGAGAGGTGAAATGCTACAATAATTAGGGCAGAATGTAAAGTATAATGCGTACAGCGTAAACAGTAATATGAAATAATACTGTAAGAGCACTGTATGGTTTCTAAGCCATGTAAAAATACATACATAAATAACATAGGCTGAAATACTCAACTGGTGCTTCTAAAATACGCCTACCCCAATGTACCTAACCTAAGTCTAGTATGAGGGAAGAAGTAAGTATGGTCTTTTAGCATAGGTTTAGTTTTGCCAAGAATTTGCAGAAGGTTTCTCTAGGTTCTAATCAGCTCCATACCTTTAGAATGAAGGAGTCTGGTAGCTCTGTCTCGAACTCAATATCCCAACACCCCGCTAGGGTGGTCAGAAACACTGGAGCTGGAATCTCGGCAGAGGAGGGCAGCTTCCTGATCAGTGCGTCAGCTGGAGAGTCGGCTTCCTTCGGCACTTGCTGTAGTGAGCTGTGTCGGGTAAGTAGGTTGTCAAACTGCATCGAACCACACTGTGCTTTTGCCATAGCAAGTGAAGGTATATTTATACCTTGAAGGTGTTTAGGAATGCCAGAATTGACGTAAAGTCTGGCATATGAACGTCATGAATAAACCCCTAAGGAATAGATGTTCATTGTAAAATACCTGAGTTCTTGGAGAAATCAATATTCGAGCAAGGGGAAGTCCCTAACGGCTTTAAGCTGGTTTTCTAAGAAATCGTTGTGACCTAGATGAACGGATGCAAGTATTTGGGTAGCACTGGCTATGCCTAAATAAGGGCTTGATTTCTATGCCTATATAAGGGGCAACATGAATTGTACCTATATAAGGGCATGAATCGGGAAAATTCATTCGGAATCTAAAACGCCATACAACACACCCCTACCTGTTGGAAAAATGCCATGGCCCATCCGTGCAACAAATACTGCCTGAAGTGCTTAGAATGCACTTTGGCTGTGGCCTTACCGTGGGCAGAGTTCCAAGTGCAAAAAAAAACGCTGCTGTGCTACGCGGAGCTCCGCAAGTGCCAGAGTGTGTTGAATAAATGCCGCTCGCGGTGATTGTCAGTGCCAGATGCTTGTCCGCACAATGCAATCATCGTAAACGGCACCATGCACAGCGCAAGTTGGTGCTGGCTTCCCTTTCTGCCGCTCAAGTCGATTTTTACTCGAGAGGCAGCTTTCTCAACGCGAACGGACAGTTTCTCAATGCGAGCGGTCGCGACCATACACAACCACTCGTTGAGAAATCTGACCCCTCGCGTTGAGAAAGCTCACCGGGAAGTTGATTTTCCGCACTCGCCTTGACTTGATGTCAACGATTGCAAATGAGGAGGGGAGCGGGTCAGGTATGGTGGGCCCCACAGAGCACGGGGGGGGGTGTTCGGAAGCGGCTTGTAGCACTGACCTGCGTATGTGGGATGGCTGATGTTGTTATTTGTTGTGGGTGGGGGGGTAAAATGCAGATACGTAAAACGTTCTTTTCGACCATTGTCCCGTAGGGACACTCACCGTGATGCCTTCCTGCTATTTAGGGCACTACGCCGCCCGGCCTCCGGGATGCGGGCTGAATGGCTGTGTATGGTACATGTTTTAACGATTGCAGCGGGGGGACACCATGAGTGGACTGGTTGAGTAATTGTAATCTGTGGTTTCTAATTCTGCAATAAAAACAAATAAAAAAAAAAACGATTGCAAATGAGGAAAAATCTCGCGGGAGGTGGATTTTCCTTGCTTGCGCTCGCCAACTTGACGTTGACGAACGCGAGAGAGGAAGAGCGGAGCGGAGTTCACTGTCCAGGGTTATGACCATTGCTATTTCTGCATTAAACTCTTTATTCTAGTGCCCCTCAGTCATGCATTGAAAGGCATTTATTAAAAGTGATAGTTTTTTAAAATCAACTGAAACAGTCATGTCCCCATACTCAAAGCTTTTAGTGTCCTACTTGTGGCTTAGATTCATAGTACACATGAAGTACCATTATAGTATACTAAATTGAACTGTTTTTGTACACTGTACATCTTGAACACGTGTTTGAAGGTGCCCTCTTCTGTGATGATAAATAAAGGAGGCTCAGGGAAATAAAGATTTGGCTAGGATCACACAATTTGGTCAAGCATGGAAGCCAAGATTATTCCCAGGTTTTCTAGTTTCACATTGTGCAATTAAGCCACTAGATGGGTATCTCATTCTCTTGTTTTGCATTACAGATTAATGCTTTATCTTTCATACTTGGCATATGATGTTACAGCCTGGGCAACAGGCAAAAGCCAAATGAAAGCTAGGCTTGTAATGGGATGCGAGGGTCCAAGAAGATTGTGAACTGAACCAAGAATCTGGCTCAAGCCTTCAATGGCTTTCCACCTCTATCCAGCTCCACTATAAGGTGGCCCTGGGCCTTCAGAAGCAGGGCTCAATTGTCCTCAGACCCTCTGAGTTCCCAACACCCCATCGGGGAAATACCCAAAGAGGTAAATTGTCAGTCTGCCCCTTCTACCACATACAGGAGTAACTTTTTTTCTTTCATATGCCCTTAATTTCACTCTTCCTGCCTGCTCTCTACCTCTGTCTCTCTCTACCTTGTCCAGTAGTGTAGCCAGTGTATCGTGGGCCCTAGTGCAGGAAGGAAATAAACCCCCCAGGCTGCTACTTGCATTTTAAAATACAACAATAAACAGGGTTTAGTGAGCCCACTGTGCCACTGTACCTGCTGCACCAATGGAAGCTACGCTCCTGCACACTTTTCTCCCGCTCTCTAATTTCACCTTTAGGGCATCCTTTACTGTGATTGACTACACATCTCTAGCCTCTGGTTTGGTTTTTAAGAAATTTTGTCTGTAGACCTACAAACAGAACAGCTCATAATTATGTGCCAACAACGCCCCTACTTAAACCGTGAAAGCAGTGTTCGGGGAGAGGGTCAAGATGCCACTGCCTAGATGCACTATATTATTGAATTACATTGTGCTTTGTACAAATTCCTTAAAGTTACTATGGTAACCTGTATCTGGTGAAAGGATTAAGATACCCCTCTGTCGCACTTGGGTGGATGCATCGTGCATTTGTGGCTGCCTGTAATGGGTGCACTCCTTTGGATCACTTGTCATCACTGCTGGTTGGACTCAAGATTATTTGCCATGGCTAGCTGTATACCGCTCAGGTCTGTGGGTGTTTATCTGTCAATCTGGGGTTTATAGAGCTAATACATGACTGCCATTCTCAAGCATGTGGTGGATCCTAAAGTAGCCTGCTCAATCACTCACAACAATAAATGTATTTAATTTGCATGTATTCCAACTCGTTCTCCCCTCCTTGCTATTAAATATCTATTTGCAACGACCTAATAAACCATAAGAGCTTCACTCTGATCACTCATGCACAATACTGAAACACTTCTCAAGCAGGCCACACTGCCCTGCACCACTCTTATACCTAGTCCTCAAACAGGATAATTTTGGAAACCATAGGCAGATAAAATGCACGATAGTGCATTGTGACTGGGAAAGACTTCAGACAAATGGATCATTTGATAGAAAACAAATCCACAGGAGATGGTATTGGACAAACATACCTCAGACAGTTTACGTCTCCATGAACCATACAGAGATGTACACAGCTCAACAAGCCTACAGAATGCAAATGTGGAATGCCTTGGATTGAGGGACAGAATAGAAATGGGTCCCATATAACACATATTCACTTCATTGCCTATACAGCACTGCACCCTCATTTGGCCATTCATAATTGAAAATTATCAGCCTTTTGGCCCATAGGAATGAATGGGGAGTTTTTCCTTATTTGCGATTAGCAATTTGCTAATCGCAAATAAGGAATCAGTAGGAATCGCAATAAATGTTGCTAATCCTACATGAATCCCGTTTTGCGAGTCCTTAATAGCGAATCGCTATAATTCGCTATTAGGGCCTCGCAAAACGTGAGATTGATGAATATGGCTGTATGATTTTAAATGCAATATGCAACACATGGCAGGTTTGCATAAAAGAGCAGGGTCTGTTCTGTATATGCAGATAATTTCATGATACCAAAGCTATTCATGGCTGCAATTGTATTCTGCTTATTGAGGAATTTTCTAGTTTCCAAAAACACACTTCAGGATTTTTTGTTTTTACATTTTAATAATTGTACGGGCACTATTATGAATTTTCAGCAACCTTTTGTTATTGTTTTTAAGATGCTTGCCCTGTGGTATTTTAACCTGATATTTCAGGATTTTTTTTAACTAATCAATATATATATATATATATATATATATATATATATATATATATATATATATATATATATATATATATTTTCAGTTGCTTCTAAGCCTAGCTCGGGCATCATGGACAGATCCGTCATTCAGAGAGCTTCTTTAGACTCCATCCGCAATCCCTTGTGTTATAATCTAAATCCTGCACCAGAGGGAAATGGCAAATACAACAACCCCCGAACAACTCGTTGCCTTTATAACGTGGGCAGAATAACGAATGCGTCTGAGCCATGCATTGCATTTACAATGCAAGTCATTACAGCGACATGTATTAGGTCAAGTGGCGTTGGACTTTAAAGTCCAACGCCCTACTGTTAGGGTGACTGGAGTTGGAATAGTAAATTATACTATTCCAAAGTCCAGCACCCTACTGTTAGGGTGACTGGAGTTGGAATAGTAAATTATATTATTCCAAAGTCCAGCACCCCCTAAGGCAAGTCGTTGTAACAACTTGCATTGTAAATGAAATGCGACGTTCAGACGCATTCGTTATTCTACCTGCATTGTTAAGGAACGCGTGGAAAATGAATATGTGGTTGAATCATACAACTGTATCAGCACCCCCATGGAAGTTGAATAAGAAAGAAAAATGTATGCTTACCTAAATCATGAAAATCCTGTGAATAAAGACCTTGTTGACATTGAAAAGCATCAAGGTCATCTCAGCATCAATGCTACTGATCTGAATAGGGATAAACCATCCAAATAATTTCCTAAATCTTATCCATGAAGTAGAGTTGGCAACTTTGAGAGGGCATTCAGCTTGGACTGGCACAAAACTAAGCCATGGCTGGAGTACTCTGTTAGTCTAGATGCTTGCTTTTGTTTTCCATGTTGTGTGATTACTAATGGGAAAAATGATAAGGATACAGTTTTTACTGTAACTTGTTTCTGTAACTGGTAAAGTGTGTTAGCATCTGGTACCAGTTTTGCTAAACATGTGGCCATTGAAACACACACACACATATACTGGCAGAGGCATCTAAGAGAGGGGAAAGAGGAGATATAATAGTCTTTATATTAGATACAAAATTAATAGAAAATAATCAATATTAATTAAAAAGCATTGGAGAAGTCATTCAGTTTCTTGTTGTTAATGAGATTCCCGTGAGTAGCTGCACAGAAGATGCTTTTGATTCAACAAGTGGTTTGTTTTTAAAGCTTTTTCCATACACTCTGAAAAAAGATAAAAAGCTAGCCGGAATTATACACTATATTCCCCTAAATGCAAAATACACATCTAAATGTATCCAAAACAAAGTAATAGATACTTTAACTGGCATGGTTCTCTCACAAGTCAAAAAGTAGTACAAAAGTTGTGATTCAAAAAGTTTTTGTATTAAAAACGATTGCACCCATGATAAATGTAAGATTGAGAATCTGTACGTCATGGTGTGTTTTGTGAGCAATGCTAAACCTGAGGACAATTTAATTGGTCTTTTACAGATGGAACAATCAGATGCTGAATATATAACTGAGCAGATTTTAAGCCACTTAGTTGTCTGTGATTTAAAACCAGAAGTTTTTTTAAGTCGGTGATATATTGGAGCATCTGTGATGAGTGGATGCAATAGGGGTGTTCAAGCTGTGATTCAGAGAAGATAAAATACATATATTTCCTTGAATACACTGTTACAATCATCAGTTTCATGTTCTGTTAGGTTAAGGAAATTTGTAGAGCGCATGGCTGTCCTGGCAAAGGGACGCCCCAGCGCTAAATGTCAGAGGTGAGGATGCGAGAGGGACTGATGATCATTGAAAGAGCTAGGTCGTTCCTGCCTTTCTAAAGGATAGAAGTTTAGGAATGTTTCTGATGGAAAGAGGCAGAGAGTTCCAAAGAGTTGGTGCAAGCACCTTAAATGAGCGTCTGCCTGCTCTGGATCTACAGAACTGGGGCAAGCGTGTCAAATGAAGGTCAGCCGAGCATAAGGCACGAGTCGGAGTGTAAGGGTGGCCAGGTCAGAATTGCAAGACCTGTACTTTCAAGAATTTTATGCATAATGCAAAGCGCTTTGAACTGTATTCTTTGCTCTATAGGCAGCCAGTTAAGGCGGCGCAGCAGACCAGAAAGTGAACTATACCTAGGCAGGGCAAACAACATGCGGGCTGCCGCATTCATAGTACGCTGCAGCCTGTTAATCGCAGATTTATTTTAACCAAGCAGCAGATTGTTCTAATAGTCCAGCCTGGCCAAAACCGTAGCTTGAACGACCAGCTGGTGGGTATGGGGGTCAAACAAACCCATTATGGGTTTGAGACCGTGCGGCAGGCCGAAACAAGTCCCAGCCACGGGCTTAGCGTGACCTCCAAAGGATAGGGCGTTGTCGACTCGTATGCCAAGGTTTTTTGCAACGACTTTTGGCACAGGAGGGGTGTCCAGCTTCGGAGGCCACCACTTGTTGCCCCAGAGATGAGAGTCTCTACCTAGTAGGAGGATTTTGGATTTTGAAGAATTCAACTGGAGACAGTTTGCCTCCATCCAGACTGCTATGGCGGTCAGGTCCTCCTGGAATTTAGCAGCGTCCAGGCTAGGGTCCTTGGTAAAGGATAGTATCAGCTGTGTGTCACCCGCATATGACACCAGTGAGATATTGCCGGTTTGGGCCAGCACAGCCAACGGCCAAATATAGACATGGTCGGACTCAGTGCTGATCCCTGAGGGACGCCACAGAGTAACAAATGAGTCTGAGAGTGAAAGGGAGGGGCAATAACTTGAAAGGACCTATTGGACAGGAAAGATATGAACAAAGCGAGGGCTTTGCCGGTGATACCGATCTCCTAAAACCGGAGGAGCAGGATGTTGTGCGAGACCGTATCAAAGGCCGCACTTAGATCTAGCAGGATAACTGCGGATGTTCTGCCCTCATCCATGGATGCTCTAAGTTGCCCCATTACTGCCAATAGGGCTTACTCTGTGCTGTGACTCGACCGGAAGCCATTTTGCAAGGGGTCTAGTATGGAGTGAGATTCCAAATATTGCGTTAGAATGGTATTCACATGGTACTCCATGAACGTAAGCAGAGAGATCGGACAATAGTTCTCCAGCCTAGAGGCATCTAACGATGGCTTCTTTCGTAATGTAATGACGTTTGCGTGCTACTAGGATTGCAGGAACTCTTCTGATGATAGGCAGAGGTTGATGAGTTCCAAACTGCTGGGAAGAAGGCCGTCTTGGAGTTTAACAAAAAGGTCCGGTTTGAGGGGGTCTTCTAGAGACCCAGATTTATCTTGGTGAACCAGGCCTTGAGGCTAACAGCCAAGATAGAAGGGAACGCAGAGAGGGAATGGATCTCGCTGCCAGTGAGATCTCCCCTCATCGGGAATATGGCATGACTCTTCGGGTGGAAGCTATAGTAGATGCCCACCACTTTATTGATGAAATAGGTTGCCAAAGTTTCACATTGAGCGTCATTATTATTATTTTCAGATGTCAGCAGAGATTTCACCATATCCTTTAACAAGGAGAAAATAGTTTTCGAGGGGTTATTGCTGGTGTTGATTTTGTTGGCAAAATATGTGGCACAAGCTTTCTGTATCCCTTTATGATAGACTTTCCTGGCCGTCTTATATTCAAGTTTAGCAGTGGGACTATAAGCGTGTCTCCAAGTTCGTCTTGTTGTCATACATGACATCCAAAATTCACCAAGGGCAAAGCAATTCTTTGATCTTTGTAATATGCTGTACAATTTCTTTCATCTTCATTATGTGAGTCAACAATGTAATGGACCGACATTCAAACGTCTTCTTGAAATTTCATGGACTAGCCATTATGAGAATACAAAATGTGTGGTTGAAAACATTTGCAAAATCTCTGATCTTATATCATATATATATCATTATGACAATGCTACATCTGAGTTGAAGGCAGAAGTTGTGGTTTATTATCTCATCTTCAAAGAGAAAATGTTCATGTTATTGGAATTTTTTTGCAAGATCTACTTTTAGCTTTAAAACCTGCTATTGCTGTGTTTCAAACACAGCAAACAAATTTGTCTTATGCAGTAGAAGTTGTATAGTCCACACTTAGTGCCCTGAGAGCAATGCATGCAGATCCAATGTTTTCTACCAAGTACTGTTCTTCTGATGTGTTAGACGAAACTACACATGTTAATCATGGATCAAACAGGAGAAGAACTCTCAACTGCCAATTTGCAGATTCATTGGTACGGTCAACAGTTGGACAATCTGCAGATGAAACTTCCTTTTCTCAGCAGCAAGTGCTTAGGCAGCCCATCTTGAACATTTTGATCAGAGCAATAGCTGAAATGGAGACCTGATTCCCCCACAAGAACATTAAAACTATCTAAGCCATTTCTAACTTGGTTCCCTCATCACCTCATTTTCTTGATGTGAACAATTGTGCACCCATTCTAGACCTAAATAATGTAATCAAAGCTACTCTAGTAGCAGAACTAATGGTTGCAAAACCATTGTTACAAGAAAAAGTCACAAATGGTGCAGATGTTGCCACCATTTGTGAACAGGTGCATGATTATGCTGAAGCTTTTCCAGTACTTTATGAAATGTATGTATCTGCTCTGGTTACAAGGGTTTCAACCGCAGCCTGTGTGGAGCACCTTTTCAACCCTATCTTGTGTCCCCACACCTTTCCGACACACAATGAATCATGATCAGAAACAGAATTTGACTATTTTAGCACATGAGGAGTTCATGGCAAACGTATGTATGGATGAGTTTGTAAGGGAATTTTTTAAAGAACAACAAAAGGTTACCTCTCTGACTGCAACGGCTAATTCTGCAATTGTCAGGCGTGAAAACTGTTGGCAGTTTTCAAAAATACTCCTTTTTCTTTTTTCAAATGTGCTACTGTTTTTCACGAATTTGTATCTATGAAAGTACATCGCAAAAGAATGACAAGAAAATAAAATGTATAAAGTTCAATTTATGCAGCGAAATAAGTCTTGGACAAGTTGCAACGAGTAAAAAGCCAGCCTTTCTAGTGCAATGATGTCAAGGTTTTTGTGTGGTAATAGGGATCTCCTTAATCTTGAGCTATTATATTATGCTTGGCATTTAAGTACTTGTGTTAAAGCCTGGCCTGCTGGAATTTGATAGTTTTCACTTAGGTACATACATTGCTCTTACTTTCAAATAACTCTCCACATGCTCCGTATACACACAGAATCGATCCAAAGTATCATGGTGACTGTTTGCAAGAATATATCTAAGGCTTGTAGGCTACCTCCAGAAGCCACAAAGTGGGCCCACAGTAGCACATCTGAATGCACCATTGGCCCACCCAAATAAATATTCCTGGCGTCAGATTTACAAGCACTCTTACCTGTAGGATGCTTGTTGGAGGATTTCGCAGAGACGTTATAGACCAACTTCCTGTGACTCTAAGTAATACCCAGTGATGTATTACTTAACACTAAGGCTATTAAATAGAATTTAGGGAGGAGGGCCGGATCGGGGACGCTACCTGCTCCTTAATTATCGACCTGCGAAGCAATAAGGAAAACTTTTGTAACTTCAGCTTCTTTTAACTGTTAAACTATTATCCTAAACTAAAGTTGTACTCCTTATATTTAAACTCAAAAGGAGCCTTCCTGCGACTTCTGAAGTTAGGCGTCGCGTCCGTGTTGTCGTTGTGAAGAAAGATGAAGTAGATGTTGATAGTCTTTGTGGATATTTTAGGTGCAGTCTTGTGGTGAAATTTTGTGTTCCTATATTCAGATTTAAAGAATTAGAATAAGTTACTGATTTTCTATATCAAAGAAGTACCACTTTAAACTGTAGGTTTTTAACATTCCATTTTATGTGTCATATACTCCTTTAGCCTCTTGATTTAGTTCCTCCAGATCCGGTTAGCTTAATGTAATAAAAATTAGAAGTAGAGATAACAAATTCTAAAATAACTAAAGTCTATGGACTCTTTAAATCACTACTGTGTTCATTGATTAACAGTGTTCTTTGATTAAAGTTTTAAAGTCTTAATTCTTCTCCTTCAGGGAAACAAGAAAGTTCTTTGGTCAGGATTCAAATAATTGTCTTTGAATTATTGCTAGGTAAGTATGTTTTTTCCTAGGTTGCTGTTTGCTTGCAATGGGCGTCTGCTTTAATGTAGAAAATAAGTTCACTTAGCTTTGGGTTGCTTGTCTTTCCTTTGTTGCAGCGTTCGAGAAGATGAAGGTTTCCATGGCTTTTGCTGGCTTCCAGGGCGTTGTCTCGATGTTGCATCTCCAGGAAAGCAGGACAGGTGAGTTCACTTGAAAGGAAGGAAGGCAAAGCATCTCGGTAACGTTGGATGTGGCTATTTATACTCATGTCACACCCAAATGGCTCTGACACATTGCGCACATTTTCCTGCGTGCGTATGCATCCTACACTGTTCTTCTTTTGCCTGTAACTGAGACGAGAGCGAAGCAAGCTCTCTCATCAAGCAGCTCACTACATCACTGAGCCAGAACCCACCAGCCGACACCTCTGACACCAACGACGCAGCCCACAATCTCGCACAATGGATCACCAACTGCGCCGACAACCTTGCTCCACTGAAGAACCCCCCAGGCAAGACCAGCAACAGGAAAACCACATGGTTCACCGACGCCCTCAAAGACTCAAAGAAATCCTGCCGTACTCTCGAAAAAACCTGGCGCCACGACCGGACGACAGAAAACATGACAGCCCTCAAGAATGCCACTCGCGAACACCACCAGCTGATCTGCACCACCAAAAGGACATCATACAAAGAGCGGCTGGACAACAATACCCACAACAGTAAGGAACTCTTCAACATCGAAAAAGAACTCTCCAACCCCAGCGCCAGCAACAACGACATCACACCATCGCAAGACCTCTGCAACTCCCTCGCCATGTTCTTCTACTGCAAGATCACAGACATACACAACAGCTTTGACGCCCAGGCTCCGCCTCCAGTCACCAAACCAACGACCCCCACCACCACCCTCAACGCCTGGACCCCGATCAGCACAGAAGACACCACCCACATCATGAACACCATCCACTCTGGCTCTCCCTCTGACCCATGCCCCCATCACATCTACAACAAAGTAGACATCGCACCCCACCTCCGGAACATCATCAACAACTCCTTTGCGTCAGTCACCTTCCCTGAAAGCTGGAACCACACAGAGATCAACGCACTTCTGAAAAAACCCACAGGAGACCCTAAGAACCTCAAGAACTTCCGCCCCATCTCTCTTCTTCCCTTCCCGGCGAAAGTCATCGAGAAGACCGTCAACAAACAGCTGACAGCATTCCTCGAGGCAAACAACTCGCTCGACCCTTCCCAGTCCGGATTCCGAGCCAACCACAGCACCGAGACCGCCATCATCGTAGCCACCGACGACATCAGGACCCTGATGGACAAAGGGGGAAACAACCGCTCTCATCCTCCTAGACCTCTCAGCCGCCTTTGATACCTTCTGCCACCGCACCCTAACAACCCGCCTCTACAACACTGGGATCCAAGGAAGAGCCCTGGACTGGATCACCTCGTTCCTCTCCAACAGAACCCAGAGAGTCCCTTCAGCTCCGTGGCATACCCAAAGGCTCCTCGCTCAGCCCAACCCTCTTCAACATCTACATGAGCTCCCTCGCTGCCATCGTGCGCAAACACAGCCTCAACATCATCTCCTACGCCGAAGACACCCAACTTATACTCTCCCTCACCAAAGACCCAGCCACCGACAAGACTAACCTCCAGGAAGGAATGAAAGACGTCGCGGAATGGATGAAGCTCAGTCAATTGAAACTGAACTCAGACAAGACAGAGGTCCTCATCCTTGGGCAACTCATGGTGGCCCACAGCACTGGGCACCGCACCGACACCCACTGACCACGCACGCAACCTGGGATTCATCCTGGACTCCTCCCTCACGATGACCAAACAAGTCAACGCCATCTCATCCTTCAATACCCTGTGCATGCTCCGAAAGATCTTCCGGTGCATCCCCACCGAAACCAGAAAGACGGTCACCCAGGCCCTCGTCACCAGCTGACTGGACTACGGGAATGCCCTCTACGCTGAAACCACGGCCAAACTTCAGAAACAACTTCAGCGCATACCGAACGCCTCAGCACGACTCATCCTTGACATCCCTTGCCACAGCCACACATCAGCCCACCTGAGAAATCTGCACTAGCTCCCCGTCAGCAAGAGGTTCACGTTCAGGCTCCTCACCCATGCACACAAAGCTCTCCACGACATCGGCTCCGAATACCTCAACAACCGCCTATCATTCTACAATCCTACCCTCCAGCTCCGCTCCGCCAGCCTCCCCCTCGCCACCGTCCCGCGGATTCGCAGAACCACCACCGGAGGAAGATTCTTCTCCTACCTAGCCGCCAAGACATGGAACTCCCTCCCCGCACACCTACAGCTGACCCAGGACCATCTCACCTTCAGGAAACACCTCAAGACCTGGCTTTTCGAGCAGTAGCTGCCCCCCCCCACCCTGCCTTCAGCTCCTTGAGACCCTCACGGGTGAGTAGCGCGCTCTATGAATGTAATAATTGATTGATTGATCTCGTCTCTGCAAACAGAATCGGCGAGAATTAACCAGTCTCCCAACAAATCATGATACTCAGCATAAATATGAGGCCTGCTTATTTCCCAAAATAACGCTTTGTTACAAATACATTGAATAACAACTATCATGCACAATTAGAATGTACAATAAGTATACAATTTGAAATCACATACAATCACTGGTGTGCAGGATGCACGGGACAGGGGTGGGTTTCAAAGTGGGATAAGCTCCTTTGAGGACATTGTGCCTACTTCTTGGGTGACGTAACAGATATCATGACACCTGGAGCTGGGCCTGGGATCATGGTACCTTTTTGTTGGGGTTGCCAGCCCAGTCCAGTTGCCAGTACCCCCAAAGCAAGGAACGAGGTGAGTCTTTGGTCACGGTTGTACTCAGCAAAGGGGGGTAAGGGGGAGACAGCGCATTATCCCGGCATCTCTGGCCTGCCCTCAGTTACAGGGGCAACGCGTCTATGGAAAAGGAGAGGCGCGCCTGGAGCCACAACTTCAGGGGATGCGCTGAACTCGATCAGTGCAGGCAGGGATTCCTTCAGCTAAAATGAAGTTGAAAGGTGGGATTTTCGCCAGTGACGCTCATGGGTGACTGGATCTCCTACAAAATGCAGTTTGCAAATTGGAACCAGGCTGGGCTGATTATCAGATTCATTTTGACCCATGATCCCAGTCAGCTGCTGGACTTGCAGATATCGGAGTATACTGCAGCGGAAGGGAGAGGAAACCTTTGATGGCCCTGAGGTGTCTGGAACAGGGGGCAAGCAAACAAGCCCTTAGAGAACAGTTGGGGGAACAAAGGGAGCAGCAGGCAAGCAGGCCAGCACATCAAGTCAATTTGCAGAGTGACCATACCACCACCAGCCCAGCAGGAAACAGGCCTGCACAACAAAGCAAGTGGTCATAATGGCGGTTCCTCCCGGCAGCACAGCAGTTCTCTGCAATGTGCAGAATGTAAAGCCAGCAGAGTCTGCTTACAAGTCCCATGCAATGTCTAAAATCATGGGGTCAGAGCCCTAATACTTATACTCAAAAACAGCTTTGATGAAAGAGTGGCTTCAAAGGATTCCTTAGAAGTGCACAACAATCCCTTTCAGCCCAGCCCTGGCTCCAGATAATCAGTAGGCGATAAATCAGCCCTTTGTGTGACAGCAGGACACAACCTCTCCCTCTCAAAGCCCAGGATGACTATCAGTGTGCAGATGAATTCAGATGTATCCCGTGTCACACCCAGCCCTTCCTGTGCTGTGGCTGTCTGGAAAGTATGAACCAAGTGTACTGTCAACTACCTCAGACGTGTATTGGAGTCAGGTTGCAAAGCACAATGAGTCATAAGCAGAGAGAAATTCCCACTTTTGGAAAGTAAGAACAAGAAAGGCTTGGGTCCTCTCACTACCTGGCTTGGACACGTTAATATTGTCAAACAAACAAAATGACCAGGTAGGCTGTTACTACCAAGTTGAATAGAATCTTAGACATACTGTTCTAAAGTCTGAGGGATTTATTTCACTTTTTAAGAAAAAAATTGTACCATTATTTTCATCTCATGAGATGGACAACACATCATTTGGATAAGGTGTAAAATATTACACAGATAATACACAAACACATTAAAGCAACATATTTGTGATAAGACATAGTAGGAAATGATCAAAACAACGACGAACATACATAAACACTCATAAAGAGTGCGAATGACCAGTACTTATTTGTAAGCTAGCACTAGGCGGACACTGTCTTGTTCAGCAATAAGGATTGCGCTTAATGTCCTGCCCGTGTCATGAGTAGAAGGGTTACACATTTATAACAGGTGTTGTCTGAAGGGGGGGAACAACAATTCAAACTGATCGTCCATTCTTTGGCTCTGTTATGTGTCGTCCATTCCTTGGCTCCGTTATGTTGAAATTGCATTCAATAAGATTGGTCTGGAAAATTATTATGACAATCCTAAAAGCATACAAGCTAATATGAAACCAATCATAGAAAATGCATATTACAAAGAATTAGGAATGCTTTTAGTTTATAGGCAGCCAAAAGGCCAGGAAATGTATCTATCTTTTAGCACCCAGACACAATCATGCTTCCTTATGACTAGGTTTCGTTTCTGCACAGTGCACTTTCTTCTGGCCTTTCCTAACCCAGTGAGCTGTTGTGAGAGACTGACTCCCTGTCCATGTAATAATTTAGCCCAACAAAGCACAATCCACTTTATGCTCTTTTGCACATTATATAAGGATATAAGGGTCCGTTTTATTAGGACAAATTTGAAGGAAATTTGTCCTAGTTCGCATCAAGAGGGTTTTAATTATTTATTATCTTTGTCCTTGGTTGCCATCTGTAGTGCTGTGCCTACTTTTATCAAAACTGCATTATCAATTTGGAAACGTTATGAACTGTGTTGGGAAATCCAGGTAATACGATTCAAGGGTTTAAATCCATGCAGTTATTTTCGGATAGTGATACAATATGCTGAAAGCTTAAGATCATGTTTTACATTTTATATTGTGAAATCTAAATATTTATCCACCCCAAATGTTGTATTGGAAAATTTTCAAGATGTTTTATGTACGATGCTTACTTGTATGATTCAATGAATCGAATAAAGTTTATTTGATGATGATGACTGATTCCCTCAAGGCACACCCTGTGCTTGTTCACCCGTACTCTAGAGCCAACGCGTTTCAAACCACAATTTGCTAGGGGGTTCTCCTCAGGACTAGGACTAGATCTCGAGAAATGACTAAAAAGTTTTAAAATCAGTGAAGTGATGATGCCACTGTTCGAATGGTGACGCTTCAAGGTACCTGCAGGCAATCTCAGTGAAATGTCGGGGTTCACGGTGGCTAAAAGTTTAACATCTACAACTACATGAGTTGAAAACAGAATTCCTTCTCCTCTTATCTAGAACTAATTTCATCCAAAAGAGAACTGAATAAAAGCAATTCAGTATGTGGGCTTTCAGGAAATGTGAGTCCTAATTGGAGTCTGGAAGAGGGTTAATCCATCACAAATGTCATGGCCAGAGTTATTGACTTTGGACCTGGGCATCCTGGTGTCAATTCAAGATCCTGTGTTCCTCGGCTACTCACTTAATATCCCAGAGCCAAAAGAGTGGAAAAAATCATCTATCCTTGCGTAATTTATTCTGGTGATCTGGTGCTCATGATATGGTTGTGTGATGGAACCATGAATGCGTTTACCACGCATGCCAGTTCCATGTGCTCTCAACCACTAAAGTCTTAAACACATATATGCCTTTACCACGCATGCCTTTACAAAAAAATGTGCGTTGTTAAGGCATGTATGGCCAAGACATATCTGTGGTTAAGACCTTGAAAGGTAAGTCTTACCTCCGACCCCTTCCCTGAGTCCTAAAATTACCCCCTCCCTCCTGAAAACCAATCCCCTCCACCGAGCCCTAAAAACTTCCCTGCCTCTAGTCCTCAAAACGACCCCTTCCTCCCCTAAGCCCTAAAAACTACTGTGATCCCGGCCCCCGCCCTGAGCACTAAAATGTCCCCCTAAGACCCTGCCCTGACACCTAAAACTACCCCCATCCCTCCATCCGTCCTAAAAACAAATCCCCCCCCAGCCCTAAAAACCTCCCTGCCCCAGCCCTAAAAACTACCCTACCCTAAGCCCTAAAAAGTACTCTGACTCCCCCCTGAGCCCTAAAAACTTCACCGACCCTACCCCAGCCCTGAAAACAATCCGACACCCCCAGTCCTGAAAACTACCCAGACCCCCCACCCTGAAAACTGCCCTACCCCCCCAGCCCTGAAAACTACCCCGACCCCTCCAACTCTGGTAACTATCCTGACCCCTCCAGCCCTTTAAAACTTACCTGACTCCCCCAGCCCTAAAAACTACTCCCCAACCTATACAAACTACCCAGCCCCGCTTATCTCACCACGTCCCCTGGTTCCCCCGATCCTTCCTGCTACCAGCATATGCTTGGTTAAGGCAAGCGCGGTAGCGCTTGCGTTGTCGGAACACAGATGGCTGAGCCCACGGTGTTCCGTCTGTTTCCCCATGTAATGTGCTCTGATCCTTTCTAGCCAAATTCACACTATATAAAACCACAAAAAATGATATGCTAATGCATATAACAATATATATCAATATATTTATTTATTTATAGAGTTTTATATAGCGCTGGCTAGATCCGTAGGTATTAGAGCGCTTTACATGAGATCAGCAAAGTTACAACAAAAATAACAATTTCACGTTACATCAAATATATGAGACACATTAACGGGAGATAAAGAGAGACCAGTAGATAGGAAAGTGAAAGAGGGGGAGTGAGAAGGGAGGGCAAGAGGGGGAAGACAGAATAAGAGACAGAGGTAAAGTCAGCCCAAAAACCGAATGGGTAGGTGACGGCCTGGGAGGTAATCCAAGGCCAGTCTCCCCTATAGCTCTCAAAGAAGCTCCGACGGGTATTGGTCAGACAGGTGGATAGAAAGGAGACAAGGCAAAACTACGATGAGGTGGAGTTTGGGTGAGACACGGAGTAAGGGAGAAACTGTGCCCAAGGTCCGGCTGTGCAGGTGACGGTCAGGGGGTGAACCTAGTCTGTGCTCCTCATTAGCTGAACAGAGCAGCTCCACCGGATATTAGACAGCCGTCATATTTGTGATGGAGAGCCTGTCCCCCAAACTCTAAATCAGGCTCTTAACTGTGAAACTTGCATTAAGAATGTAGCCAAAGCGGTATTTTCCTACTCATGCTTCTCATAAACTGCAAAGCAGTTTATTCCTACAACTAAATGATAACAAATTACTGTGACATTCCTTGTAGTCTCTGATCTTGACTATGACAGTGCGCTTCTCACTTGATTGGTAAAAAAAGAGTTTTGTTTCATAAAGGCTTTCTTCATCCTAGAGCCAAGCTTGTCTCTAACTCTGGCAAACATGACCATACCTCTCTGGTCTACATCTTGTTAAAGTGACTCCAGATTGAAGCAAGATGCAGTCATATAACTGACTGTTTAACACACAAGGCACTACTCTTAAATACTACTGTCAAGAAACAAATCAAATTATAGCCCACAGTGGAAACGGTTTAAGAACAAATGCGGCAATGCCATATTTTATTTTAGGTATGCATCTAAGTTCTGGAGCTGCCTACCAGTATCATTTGACTGCTCAACTCTTTCAGCCTTTTTAAGTCGAGCCTGGGAACACGCATCCGAAGGATGCGGTCCAGGTGGAGAACTATAGCGAGCTGACACGGGGGAATGACGGACAAGAAACTGTCACGCGCTTCTCCCCGGCTGGATTCAGCTGCTTGCACGCGCACCCACATTCACGCATGCGCACATCACAGCCACACGCATACACAGCACTCACGCATGCGCACATACACACGCATACACAGGCACACCCCCCGTCGCCGCCGCCGCACCTACACGCATACACAGAGACCCCTCCACACACACCAGCCCCTCTCCTCCCGGCTCCACTCACCGGTGTCTGGCGGGCGCTCCCCGGGTCTCCAGGCTCCTTCCCTTCCTCCGCAGCTGCAGGCTCTCCCCACATCACGGGGGCCCGGTGCTGGACAGAAGGCTTCTCTGTGGCCGGGCGGTGGTAGCGCTCGGCGGGGCTCTCTCTCCACATGGGAGCCCCGCCTCCTCAGTGCGCCCGCTTCGCCCCGCGGGTCTTCACCCGGTCCCCCATCTCGGGACCGGGACTTTAAGGAAAACAGTATCCAGGGCTCCTTCCTGGTCACGGGAGCCCCGGGGCCGCAATGCTCACGCCACTTCCTGCTGCCGGCTCCTCTTCCTGGTTGCACGTCAGGTCCCGGGCCAGCAGCCAATCAGAGCGCGGCCCGGGAATGACGTCACAGAGGTGTCCCACAGTACCGCCCCCGGCCTGCCTGACTTCCTGGTCGCAGGAGAATTCTACTGCTGAACTGGGTGTTATAACGCAGTCTCCACATGTAACTGTCTGCAAAGGTAATGCAACACTTTTCAGTTCTCAATTACTTTATTCAGGCACTGAAGTGGGGAAAAAATGTAATTAGATTAAGTTGTTCTTTAGATTTACGTGATTCGTTCACGTCTCGGAAGCGAATTAACCGGGACGGGTGCTGGAGCCCTTCGGACGCGTAGAATGTTTTCCGGGCTTCCGGGCTGCAGGACCTGGGTGTAGCTAACGGAGACGATCTTAAAGACACCCTAACCAATTGCACAGAGCCGCTCAAGACCATCGAGCAGTTTCAGGTACGGGACTTCGGGATAGCGGACATCCAAGTGTATTGGCCAGCGTCTGAAGTCGTTGTGTACACTGGTGACTGGACAGCTGATAGTAAATTTGCTACCTTTAGTTTTAGATGCTCTTTTGGGAATGAGAACTGAAGGTATACAGAATCACTTTTTAAGCGAAGTTGTGAGCATTGTATTATTTGTAAACTGGCACATGTTCTGCTTGTTAATTATTGGTTTCAATTGTTAATTCTAATTGTTGCCAACACCGCTCTCTAAAATGTAAACATCCGGAAATGGTAACCACCTATGCTATATAGCCGTGTGCGCTGCTAGTCTTTTTGCATCCCCCAATATTTTCAGTAATGAGGCCAAAATCGCATGTATGAATCTTCTTCCATTTATTTAGTCCCTAAAGCACGCCTCAGAAGGCAGTGTGCATTTAAAATAGAGAACATCTGTTGAATTGCAGTTCATATCGGTAGTGCCACGAATTGATATCATATTTGTAGCAGAATTTCACAGTAAAATAATTTTCCGGATTAAACACTGGATTCTGAAATAATAGGGTTGCACGTAGGCCACTGGTATGAATCTCAGCATAGCCGATTCAACCATTCCCCCTTGTGAGGTTGATAAAAGTAGTATCATTCAGTTGAATAGTAATCACAGTGTAATTGTGAGAGAAAAGTATACTTGCACTCTGTAAGAATGATCAGGTCATCAAAATGTTAAGTAGCGTTCTATTTCCTGAGGAGGGTATTGGGGAGGTTTGTGTTGCTGAAGAGTTTCTACTTTTGCGATTGTTGGTTTGCGTTTGTCCCCTTCAAAGCCTGCATTATTAGCACCCCCCTCAATGTTAATTACCCAGCACCACTTACACCGACCCCCCACTCTACTCCCAAACCCCCTACACTCCATGTTGTTTATTTTTGCGTGTGTACGTGTCGCTCCTCAGATCCGTCCTTTACACAGCGTATCCCATGCGTGTCCAAAAAACAAGACGCCAAAAATGGCCCGCTCCCGTGGGACCTCTGGGACAGCAAGACAAAGCAGCAGCTGTTTGGCAACACGTCTCACCCCAAAACAGCAACTGTGATGTGACTGCATTCCACTGAATATGCAGATCTCATTCTGTGGCGGGGAAACAAAAGGCTTCCCAGAAGGCTGTGACAGCCACGGCATCGATGTGGACAAGAAATGCCAGGCTTTTGACATGCCACGTGGGGAACGGAAATATTCTAAAGTGTTGTATTCATCGCTTTATAATATACTGAATCGATAGTATGAGCCGGGTGAAATGTGAGTGCAGAGTGACAGTGAGTGCAGAGTGACAGTGAGTGCAGAATGCGTGCAGAAACAGTGAGTGCAGAGTGCGTGCAGAGTGACAGTGAGTGCAGAGTGCGTGCAGAGTGACAGTGCGTGCAGAGTGACAGTGAGTGCAGAGTGACAGTGAGTGCAGAGTGAGTGCAGAGTGACAGTGAGTGCAGAGTGACAGTGAGTGCAGAGTGACAGTGAGTGCAGAGTGACAGTGAGTGCAGAGTGAGTGCAGAGTGACAGTGAGTGCAGAGTGAGTGCAGAGTGACAGTGAGTGCAGAGTGAATGCAGAGTGACAGTGAGTGCAGAGTGAGTGGAGAGTGACAGTGAGTGCAGAGTGACAGTGAGTGCAGAGTGACAGTGAGTGCAGAGTGACAGTGAGTGCAGAGTGAGTGCAGAGTGACAGTGAGTGCAGAGTGAGTGCAGAGTGACAGTGAGTGCAGAGTGAATGCAGAGTGACAGTGAGTGCAGAGTGAGTGGAGAGTGACAGTGAGTGCAGAGTGACAGTGAGTGCAGAGTGACAGTGAGTGCAGAAACAGTGAGTGCAGAGTGCGTGCAGAGTGACAGTGAGTGCAGAGTGCGTGCAGAGTGACAGTGAGTGCAGAGTGCGTGCAGAGTGACAGTGAGTGCAGAGTGACAGTGAGTGCAGAGTGACAGTGAGTGCAGAGTGACAGTGAGTGCAGAGTGACAGTGAGTGCGGAGTGACAGTGAGTCCAGAGTGAGTGCAGAGTGAATGCAGAGTGACAGTGAGTGCAGAGTGAGTGGAGAGTGACAGTGAGTGCAGAGTGACAGTGAGTGCAGAGTGACAGTGAGTGCAGAAACAGTGAGTGCAGAGTGCGTGCAGAGTGACAGTAAGTGCAGAGTGCGTGCAGAGTGACAGTGAGTGCAGAGTGCATGCAGAGTGACAGTGAGTGCAGAGTGAGTGCAGAGTGAGTGCAGAGTGACAGTGAGTGCGGAGTGACAGTGAGTGCGGAGTGACAGTGAGTGCAGAGTGACAGTGAGTGCGGAGTGACAGTGAGTGCAGAGTGACAGTGAGTGCAGAGTGACAGTGAGTGCAGAGTGACAGTGAGTGCAGAGTGACAGTGAGTGCAGAGTGACAGTGAGTGCAGAGTGTGTGCAGAAACAGTGAGTGCAGAGTGCGTGCAGAGTGACAGTGAGTGCAGGGTGAGTGCAGAGTGACAGTGAGTGCAGAGTGAGTGCAGTGACAGTGAGTGCAGAGTGACAGTGAG
Source organism: Lissotriton vulgaris (assembly GCF_964263255.1). Classification (NCBI taxonomy): domain Eukaryota; kingdom Metazoa; phylum Chordata; class Amphibia; order Caudata; family Salamandridae; genus Lissotriton; species Lissotriton vulgaris. The sequence goes on along the minus strand of NW_028254676.1, from coordinate 74,444 downwards.
TGCAGAGTGACAGTGAGTGCAGAGTGACAGTGAGTGCAGAGTGCGTGCAGAGTGACAGTGAGTGCAGAGTGACAGTGAGTGCAGAGTGCGTGCAGAGTGACAGTGAGTGCAGAGTGACAGTGAGTGCAGAGTGACAGTGAGTGCAGAGTGAGTGCAGAGTGACAGTGAGTGCAGAGTGACAGTGAGTGCAGAGTGACAGTGAGTGCAGAGTGCGTGCAGAGTGACAGTGAGTGCAGAGTGCGTGCAGAGTGACAGTGAGAGCAGAGTGCGTGCAGAGTAACAGTGAGTGCAGAGTGACAGTGAGTGCAGAGTGACAGTGAGTGCAGAGTGACAGTGAGTACAGTCACTCAGCACCACCACATTATCACTCAGAACCACCACAGCATCACTCAGAACCACCACAGCACCACTCAGCACCACTCAGCACCACCACAGCATCACTCAGCACCACCACAGCACCACCACAGCACCACCATAGCACCACTCAGCACCACCACAGCATCACTCAGCATCACCACAGCCCCATTCAGCACCACCACAGCATCACTCAGCACCACCACAGCACAAATATGTCCTCTCAATGTTTCAAGCTTTATTACAAATGTCACAAAAAGATGTTAATATTTCACTTCTGTTCTTGGATTTCGTTACAATAAAATACACTGAACATAATCTTCACAAAAGTTATTTACAAAAGTTTAAGCTATTGCCATTATAAATTACAATCACTTTTATTAAGTATTAAAAAAAATTAAAAGCCATTGTTATTTGTAATATCAATACATCTAAGTCACGTAAATACAAATGTTGCATTACAAATGCTATAGGTGTCACATTTGCGAAAGTTATAACTATTGGCATTGTAAATGACAAAGCTATTAATTTAGCTATTTTCAAAACCAACACATAAATGAACATTTGGTGAATTACCATTAAAATATTTGACTTTTTTCCTAAGATATTATTGTACTCTTTTATGCAAACAAAATTTAGATACTGCATAAATAACTTTAACAAAACATATTTTATATGTAGCTTTTTATGTAAAAAAATAACTATAGCACAAAGCAAAAAACAATTGCCATTTACAATGCTAATAGCTCAAACTTAAATAATGCGAGACCTATTGCATTGCAAATGCTTGTTAAGTGTTCGCTGAAATCGCGCCTTCTCGAAAAATGCTTTTATACTGATACTTTCAATTCTGCTTTTGATGTACCGGTTGCCCTTCTCAATAGTTATCTATCTACAAACAGGTACCTTTCAAAACCAAGGAGCAGTTACCGTCTCGGGGGGTGGAACTCTACCAAACTGCTGTGATCACACGCCTTGTGGTTCAGGATGCAGCGGACACTACGACGTCACACCGTAGGCCACATTTAGCAATATGTCATATGTGGTGTAATTGTGTATGATGTTTGGGTTGCAAGGGCCCATCTAAATTAAACCCTTAGGCGTGGTGCGACTGCACCTCAAGTTATACATTTAGTGTGGCAATAATTATGGCTGTATTTTTACTATCTTAATGAGGCCTCTGGGGCTCGTTCTCTTTGCATTATGGCCCTTGGTAACTTCGCTACGCAGCTGCCATTAGTAGGCATTCATATCCACATTATCGAAACTCGTTGGTAAAATATTTTCTCAAACATGAGCAACAACCATTAGAATTGGCAATGTTTTTTTTTCCTTAAGTTTCGTTTCTTCTGCAAGAAAGAAGTCTGGGAAACGCGTTGGGGATCTGGATGAGGAGGAACGGGAGAGCCCTACGGAGGACAGTTTCGTTTCTTCTGCAAGAAAGAAGTCTGGGAAACGCGTTGGGGATCTGGATGAGGAGGAACGGGATAGCCCTACGGAGGACAGCGAGCGAAGGCGGCGGGAGAGCAGGAAGGTAAGCGGAGACAGCAGCGAATGCTCGCGAGAGGTGGGATGGGGGTCAAGGGACGGGAGCTCTAGGCAGAAGGAAGGAGGAACCAACAAGGGCGCCGGCAAGTTCGTTTCTTGCGTCCCGACGCAAAAGTGACATTTTGCCGCCTGGAGTCAGTTTTCGTGATATGGTCGGGTATTTCAAAAACGCCAACGCCAGTTAAATATGACAAAATATAGTAAGGTGAGCTCCGCTTGGGGAGGGAGGGCAGAGTGAGGCAGGTGGGGTTAGCATCTTATTGAGAGATCGAGATGTTACGTTTGTGTGGGGGAGGTGCGGGGGACGGACGATGAGTAGAGAGATGCAGTGTCATGTAGGCAGTAATAGTATTAATCATTTTTTGGATGCCACAGAAATTATGTAAAAACTGTGCTAAACAGATGAATAAGTAAGCCAAAATAGGCACTAATATGGCATAATATGACAAGTATGTACACGAGACTACATAAGTTAGTGCAGAGACGCAACTAGAGCCAAATTTTGGGGGGGGCTAAGAAAAAATTTCGGGGGGGGGCTGAACCTTTAATCAGTAGGCAGAGTGAAGCTGCAGGGGCTCTTAGAAGGGGTGAAACAACTGCAAGGCCTAATTAACATTCAAATGGTCTTTTAAAGACCTGTGAAACATTCGGGTGCGGCTTTTTGTGTGTGCCAGGAATCTGTCTCATCCCGGACTGCCATACACGACGGGGGGGGGGGGGGGGTGGTGTCTCAAGCCCGGTGAGTCCAATGGGTGTTGCGCGCCTGAGTTAGTGGCTACATAACATAACTTGGACAGTCAGGCGCGCAGCTCCCATTGGGCTCACGGGGCTTCGGTCCCCCCACCCCTCGTTGTCGTGTGTGTCAGCCCGGGCGGTGACAGCTTCGCGGGCTGGCGAGCATCTAATTGCAGCCGCATCCGAGTACTTAACCGGTCTTTAAAAGACCATTTACTTGTCAATGGGGCTCTTGTTGTGTGTTCACCCCTTCTTACAGCCACTCTGTCTATGGTAGGAAGAATTAGCCCCCCCTAAAATATTTTTCTAACCCCCCCCCCCCCGATATTTGGCTCTAGTTGCCCGCCTGTGGACAGTAGTATGAGTGTAACATAGACAGTGACAACATAAGACACACCGCATGTTCGTGTTACCTAAGATAGCTTAACAATGTAGAGAGAAACCACTACATATTACATACCTTAAAATTACATACAGCAGCTACATAGTATACCACAAACAACAGCATATTTGCATTACATATAGGCAGGAGCAACATAACCATAATCTAAACAAACAGCACCATAACATTACATATAGGCAGGAGCAACATAGCCATAATATAAACAGAATGCTACACAACATAAAACACAGCAGCTAAATATTACATACCATAACATAACACGAAATAACACAACAAACAGCATCTACATGTTACATAATATATTATAAAATAGCATAACAGACAGCAGCTATATAAGATATAGACACCAGTAACATAACATAACATAGACAGTAGCAACATGAAATAACTAGACAGCAGCTACATACCAGAGACAACAGCAACATTGCATAACATAGGCAGGAGCAACCTTTCATAGCATAAACAGCAGCGGAACAACATAACATACTGCAGCTACATATTACATGCCATAATATAACATGAAATAACAGGACAGCAGCTACATATTACATAAAAGAACATGAAATAACAGAACAGACAGCAGCTACGCATTACATAACAACATGAAATAACATAACAGACAGCAGCTACATATTCCATAACATAACATGAAATAACAAAACAGGTAGCAGCTACATATTATATAACAAGAAATGACATGACAGCAGCTACATTACATAAAATAATATCACTAGGAGGATGTTTGGGTCTATCAACCTTGCTGGTGTGTGATGCTGCAGTGGCCTCCTGGATTTAGGTATCAATTTTGTTACAGGTGCAGTGGCACCAAGACCCACATTTTTTTAAAGGGTCCTCTGCACTCCAGTTATGGATATTTTTACTACTCGGCCATAGAAGGTAACAGAGGGCCCATATCCTACTGTGGACACATTCGAGAAAATGCTAAAATGCATCTTTTTTAATATTTAAGCCACTTGCTATCTCCCCCTAGCTCACAGCGCCCGGACACTTCTTATGGAGCAGCTGTTGCAATCTACAAGACTGTTCCAGTCATTCAATCCCATGAGTGACTCTACAACATATACATTTCCTTTTCTGCTATCTGTATCTCTTCTTGGTGGGACTCTTCAACTCGTTGACCCCCTCCCTTTGTTCTCCCTGACCCCTGCCTTTTGTGGATCCTGTCTTTTTCTGGTTCACTAATTTATCCTGGTATTGAATGTGTTATCTTTCTTTAATTAATGTGATTTTTCTTTTACCCCTCTGTTGACCTTCCAGTTCCGACCCGCCTCCTAACCCCCTGTCCCTTGTTGCCCTTGACTAAGCACTCCTTCTCCCCTTGTTGGGAAAAGATCCAATATTCTTACCCTGGAGTCTCAGAGACCCTTCTGAGAGAGTCTACGGCGTCTACGGAGCCACGCACAATTGAGATATGGTATGGCACCCCTAGGCAAGCACTCCCTCCCCCCTTGTTGGGGAAGGATCCAGTAGGTAGGCCTTGGAGTCAGGGACGGCTCTAGACTCATGGCGGCCCTGGGCAGGGTAGGTAGGGGGCCCCGGAAGAGGCGGTCCGGGTGGGGCAGAGAGCAGAGGCCAGTGAAGAGGAGCAGGAGGTGGTCAGGGTGTTTGGAAGTGGAACGCCGCCAAATCCCTGCCAGGGGCCGCCACGCAAATATGTATCCATCCTCAGAGGATTAATATATTAAGGATATATATTGGCCTAGTGGCCCCTGGGGTTTGCAGGTGCACAGCTTGCACATGCCTAAGGCCGCCCCTGTTGGAGTCTCAGAGACCCCTCTGAGAGTCAACTGCGTAAAGGGAGCCTCACGCAGCGGAGATGTGGGAATGATACCACTTCACCTGTTTTCAAAGCTTACTGGACCTTGGACGTAGCTTTTACTCGTCTACCAGTTTGTGCCCTCCTTCACCCTCCCTCTCCTCTTTCATGCTCTGCCTCTCACCCTCCCTCACCGCTTTCCCTCTTTCATTTTTTGTCTACTCCCTCTGCTCCTATTCCTTCTACCCTGAATCTCTCCCCTTGCCTGAACCACCACCTAGCCCCCTGTCCCTTGTGCCCTTTTACTAAGCACTCCTTCTCCCCTTGTTGGGGAAAGATCCAATATGTATACTCTGGAGTCTCAAGTGATCCTCTGAGAGAGTCCACAGCGCCAAGGGAGCCACTCACAGTTGAGGTATGGTATGGCGCCCTTTGCCAAAGCACTCCCTCTCCCCTTTTTGGGGAAGGATCCAGTAGGTAGGCCTTGGAGGGATAAACTCAGACCATATCACATAACACCCAGACCAACACTGCCTTATCTACAATAAATCCCACTTCATCTACTTTAAAGCCAAACCCTTGCACTGCACCAAATAATTTTCCCCAAATGGATGATCAACACATCCGGGTAAATGTTACCCCTAACTAATTCATTCAACCTGGGAATCAACTCGTGCCACCACATACCCCCTTTCCCAAACCAAGAACACTTAAACAATTCTGCAGCAAGGCCAAGACTCAAACCCTTCCCTTTATCCAATTTTTGACACTCCGCCCATTTCACGAAGGAATGGCCAACAATCCAAATGGATAACTCAGTGGACGCCAGGCCCGCCCCCATACCTGCAAAGACACGTATGTGAGAAACCAGAAATCGAACCTCTCAGTTCCCCTCCCCCAGTTGCTGTAACTGAATATATCTTTTAAAACACTTCGAACTCCAACCCCCAGCCTCATAATCTGTTCCCTCCCACAGCCCGCTTGGCCGCTTCAGTGGTTGCCCTTGTGCGGAAAGAATGGGTACTGAAATCGCTCAGCGTTCTCCTATGGACAATAACGCACGCCGCATAACCCACAGCAGCTGTGCCGCTGTCACCCGAAGGCCTGATCTCCTACTAAAAACCGCCCCGGAGCCTGGCACCCGCCACCATCATAAAGTCCTACCCCACCGCACTGGACACACATTCCTGTCATCCGCTGCATCCAGAAAGACCTACCTGACTGCTCCCCTCTGATCTGTCTTAGATTGGGTAATCAGCAACGCCACCCGCTCCTCCCCCAGCTCCACATTGTCCCACTGCACCCCTTGTTCCCCCTTGCGCACCAACAGCTCCGACACCCGAAATGCCCCAAAGTACATCCAGGACATCCAATAGGCAAGCAACAGTACCTCCTCTCGTGATTTGTATACCTGATGCACTGCCTGTATCAAATGGACCAACAGAAATTTGGACACCGGCCTCCTCATCCGAGGCTGAAGGCCCCTTTCCCTCACCCAGCCCTCCAGGATGCGTCCGCCTAACTCCCCTGCCGATGGGGCGTAGCCCCACCATAACTTACCCATAAAAGCGATACCTCACAATTTGGCCGCTATGGTGACCCTTGATAAGCCTCTGTCAGAGTGATACAATTGACTGGACCATTTCCTCCTCCCTCGCCCATCTCTCTGTTTGTCCCTGAGGCCCCCCCTCCAGCCATGCCTGTATATACGCCTTCCGTGTCGATGGTGCCAAGGACCCTACCACCAGGTCAAGCATCCTTTATCGCCTACTGACCACATCCCTGCTGGAACCGCCGTCTTGCCTTCGTCCGCCTCCGTGACTAGCCCATTGAACCTCTCCCACTGTGAACGAGACAAAGCGTCCGCTATGTCATTGTCCACACCTGGCACATGTCTGGCTTGAAACAAAATGTCGTGTTTCAGACAGCGCAAGACAAACACTCTCATTAATTTAAGAACCTGTGCATCCCTTGCAGATTGCCTATTCACCACCTGCACCACTGACATGTTATCGACCTTGAAATCACTTTCTTGTGCGCCAACTCATGACCCCAAACTGTCACAGCCACCACCAGCGGAAAGAGCTCTAAAAAGGCGATACTTCTCCCCCTGTTCTTCCATTGTATCGGCCACTCCTCCGCACACCACCTCTCATCCCAGTAGGCCCCAAAACCTTGAGCCACCGCTGCATCCGATTATATCATGACCTCCCACTCCCACTCCTTCGGTGTTGCCATAGGAATGCCATTAAAATCCTCCAGAAATGTTCTGCACATCCGCAAATCTGCCTTTGTCCCTGCGGACGGGCATATGTGATGGTGCAGCAATGTCAAGGCTACCAGAGACCTCCCCAACCTCCCACAGAAAGTCTGTCCTGTCCTGACCACCTTACATGCGAAGTTCAAATGTCCATGCAGTACCTGCACCTCCCTGACCGTTACCTTTTTCTTGGCCAGTATGTCATCAATCAAAATCAACATGTGCAGCATTTTGTCCCCCTGGAGGCGTGCCTCCATCGCCTATGAATTCAGTTCAATGGGAAGAAATGACAACACCGTGCTTAGACCGTGCGTCTTCTCTGGTGCCAGGAGCACACCCAAGTGGCCCATGAGCTCTTGAAAACTTGCCAGTTGTAACTGACAGTCCGTTGAACCAGTCTGGCCCACCAGGAAGAAGTCATCCAGGTAGTGTGTCACCGTCTCTTTACCTGTGTGCTGAGTGAAAACCCATTGCAAAAATGTACTGAAGCTCTCGAACAAAGCACAGGAGATCAAGAATCCAATTGGCAGCACCTTGTTAACAAAGAAAAGCCCTTCAAACTTTATACCTAGCAGCTGGAAATCATCAGGATGTATCGGCATTAACTGCAAAGCTGACTTAATGCCACATTTCGCCATCAACGCACCCTTCCCTACTGATGCCACCAACTCCCGGTCTACATCCACGGAGGAATACGACACTTGTCAATTCATTCGCAATGAAGTCGTTCACCGACCAACCGTCCGGCCAGGGGAGATGTTGTATGAGCCGGAATTACCATGGCTCCATTTTAGGCACAATCCCTGTTGGTGAAATGATCAAATCCTGAATGGTGGGAAACCCACATGGTCCCTCCATGCACCCTTTGTCGACTTCCTTGAACAGTTTATCCCGCACCACCCCTCTGTGTGTTTTGGCTGATTTCAAATTCTCGGCCTACCTGACGGTGTGAGGACACTCATACCTAATTTGAAAACCCTCACGGAAACCTACTCTCAACAGTTCTGCGTCCTCCATGAAGGGGTAGGCTGCAAAAAACAGTTCCAAGCATTCCTGCCTAATGGGCGTAGGAGCCTTGGGTTCCCCTGCCACCCCTATTTCCAGTGGTCTGGGGAGGCTCGTGGTTGAACTGCTGTCCCTGTCCACTGAAGCCTGGCCCGTGTCATTGCACCAATGGATGTTTGCCAGCACACTTTGAGCATTCGTGCCTGATCTTGCAATATTCTCTGGCACATGTAACCTTGTTAAAGTCCCAACATGCCCCCTGGACATTTCCTGTTCCTTTTGCTGCGTATCCCACCCCCCCGGGTGGGGCGGATTTGAAAGGGGTGGTAAACCAGAGGGAGGCCGCTGCCGTATACGTCGTTTTGCCGAACTTGACCGCCCCCATCGTCTGCTGAAACAGGTCCGTATCTATCCCCCCCCCTCTTACCTCCGTGTCCCAAGCCATTCTAGCCCTGAACTCCTCAACATATTGTGACTAAGCACATCCCCCGTAAGTCAGTTGCTCCCGCCACATGACATCCACTGACCTGTCTGGGTACTTTTCGCAGTACACAATGGGGACTATCAGAAAAGCTGCCGACCAATTCTCAATGGTCATGGGCACCCTGGGCCTCCTGGCCAGTTCTAACTCTTCCTCCTTCGACCCTTCCTTTGCCCTCAACTCTCTATGCAGCAGCTTTAACATGTACACATATTCCCCTTTCCCAATCTTTTCTTTAGTGGACAACATCAGATGCGTGCCCAGTGGCTTAGTTACTCCCATATATCGGAGGTGCTTGATTTTGACCTTGTGATTCTCCTTTGTCCCGTCCACCTGTGCCCCTTGGTCCCCTTTGTCCTCCGCATCTGTAGCCTTTTTGGACCTGTCTACCAGGTCACCCAGCCCACTGTCAGTCGCCTTTGACTTCGTCTCGACCCCGGGAACCCCGGCCACCTCTGGCCCAATCCCCGTGTCCCTGACATAACGCCCTTTGCGCAAGCGCACATTTCCCTCTTCCCCTTGGGCATCCGACCCCCTTGAAACAGTCCCCGCTTTGTACCGTGCCCCATCTCCCTCCTCAAAATCCTTACCTGGCGTCAAGGTCGGCATCCTCACCGGATCCCGCAGACTAACCAGTTGTGCAGGAGAGGGCAACACTCCATGAGTCCCGGTACGCCTGTCATCCAAGGCCATCTGAAAAAAAATAGCACAACATTATTCGCATCCCCCCTGGCACCCTCTTGCTCCCCTTCAACCCATATGCTCTCCCCCTCTTCATAGCTGTTCTCATCATAATCCAACTGCACCTGGTGCCCAACCCGGACTCCCACGTGCTTGACTGTGCCGCTTCTCTTCCGCTGCGTTTCAAGGCCTCCACACCCCGGCCTGTACCACCGTGGCCAAACACCTCTTTCCCTTTCATACACATGCCTCTGCCCCGCCACCCCGGAGGCCGCATCGATCCACCAGGGGTTGGGGACCGCTCGCTGCATGCGCTTCCATCCTCAAATTTACGTTCTCTTGCAAGTCCCACGTTTGGGGTCTGACTGCCTCCACGGGAAAATGTCTACCCATCATACTGGCGCCACGGAGCCGCATGTGACTCACCAGAGGACCTGGCCTGGTGCCCCTGCAAAGGAAAACTAAGGTCCAGCGTGCCAGGTTAATTCCCTAACCTGAACCTGGCAAATAGGCACACCACCGCCCGTACCCTCCCCCCCACCTCCGTATCCCCAACCCCCTCTTCGTGCCCCCACCCACCGAATGGCACCCATGGCGCGGTCCCCCAGGCCAACCATCCCACTGGAAACGCGTCCAGAGCCCAGCTCCCTGACAGCCCCCCTCAACTCCCCTCGGTCGCTCCACTCCAGGACGTCCACCAACCTGCTCCCTGCGTGGCTCGCCTCTCCCCCACCCCCCCAGGGCTGGGTGCCCCTTGTCCTGAGCCTCCCCAACCCCCATTACCGGAGGGACCCTGTCCCCTTGCCTCTGACCAGCAGTGCCTGAGCCCCTCCGGTGCCCTGTCCAGCCACCCTCCCAATTCCAAGTATGGCATCAGCCCCCACGTGGACCCCCTGCTCCCCCAAAGGCCACCCTTGTCTGCCTGCTTACCCTCCAGCCCCTGTTTTCATGGCGTTCCGGGGTCCCCTGCTCCTGCCACCTTTGCCCACAGGGATCTGTTTCCCACCGCTCTCCCCGCAGGTGAGAGCCCCCGAAGGGCACGACCCATCCCCCCTTCCATCTCTTGGCCGGACAGCTACGCGGGGCCCATCCTCCCCCTGCTCCCACCTCCCTGTATGCCAGCCCTGCTTTCTGGGAACACCCGGCCCCCCTCCCCCTTACTCCTCCTCCTCAGAGCTGATGTCGTAGACTACCAGCTCTATGGGCGGCCCGGTAGACACTCCCGCCCCCCCCCACCTTTTCCTCCATCGTGCATGGCCCTTCCTGCAACATGCACCACCCTCCCGCCTATCTGGTAAAACAGCCCGCCCGCTCCGCCTTAAATACGAGAGGTGAACGCGTGGTAGCGCAGCACCCCTGGCTTCTTAACGCTTGCCCCCCCACTCACCAACCTCTTCATGGTCTGCTTTCAGGGCCGCGCCAGCGAGCATGCCAGCACCGCCGCGGCCACCCCATCTGATGCCCTACGCGGAAGCCGGGCTGCAACATCAGTCTTCAAGAGGTCCATGCGACCTGCCTCCGCGAGCAGCCGCATGGCTTCCCGCACTCGTGGATCCTCCCCGCATGACATGACCAAGCAAAGAGACGCTCCTGATCCCAGTGACAGCACACCACAACAAGGATGTCAAGATGCTAAGAGCAGCAAAAAACTCCCACGCCAAAAACTTCCAACCCATCAAAACTAGAAAAAACTTCCCGACCACCCAGCAGCCCCAACCGGCCGACATGTCACATTACTAAAAAGGTGACACAGCGTCCTAAAATGGCCGGTTTTAATGAAACCCACCCAATGTGTAGGCCAACTAGCCCAATTGGACTCTGGGCTGCACCATGCCCAAAATCCCCGCGGGGCAAGCTTCCTGCTGGTCGGCTGCCCCCCAAGGCCCTATTGGTAAATCTCTTACCAAATCGCAAAATGGAATTATCGACACGTTGCAAATCACAATTAGGACAGGGCATTAAAGGGTTTTCCACCCTCAATGCGAATAGTAATGAGATGTATTAGTGGTTTGTGACCCAAATGGGAAACATGTTTTTATAGTAGCGCTGGTTCCCTTAAGCAACACAAGCTGCTTTAAAAACAAAAAGTTTTCTGTTTGTGAATATAAACACAGGAAAGGTATTCTCCTGTTCTCTGCAAGCCACGTCTGTGTTTGTAGCCGTCTAGGTGTTTGCAGAATGCTGCAAATATATCTCTGACCAAATTTAATATTCATTAGGCTGGCCATTTTGTGACCTTTGAGGCTGGAAATTTTGCAATGGGTCAGATTAGTGCACAGGTCACATCGCCACATCGCAAAATTACAGATTAGTCACAAAAAGTCAGTGTAAGATTTACTACCTCTTTTTGGGACCGTCTGTTCGTACATCTTGCCCATTATCCTGTTTTTGTACTTTTATGAGTCTAGTTTTCCATTGCAAGTTAGAAATGCAGAATTACTGGTACCATAGGGCAATGTGAGAAAAAAGACAATGTCCTATTACATCTTGCGTGGACATCTTGAGTTCTCTATTTACATATTAATTAGTTTGTAAACCATGTATGTCTGGAAAAGGCTTGAAACCATAGTTGTCAGTTCATTTTGAGTGTACTTGGAAGACAATCCATCAAAAATGTAAATCATATAGTTTTATATTACTTAAATCACGTTTCAACTTCAACTGAACTATATCAGTATGTTAGACATATTTATTGTGTACCTTATTACTTTGATTTGTAGCCAAAAACATGGTCGGGCAAAACCCTGCTGCCTTTTATGCGAAAGAAACATTCTCCTGATTTTTATCAAGCGTTCTTTAAATTAAACGTTGTACAGCGTGAACACTTATTTTGAAACACCCACAATTTGTGCTCACTTTCTTGCACATAGCAATTTATAACTTTTTTTTATGTTTAAAGATTTTATTGGTTTTCAAAACAAAACATAGAAGTTGGCATAAAGAGGAGCAGCACAGACCACCTACTCGCTTTCTTAGTGTATGAAAAAGGCCACTCCATTGAAAACAGGTGCACATAACAAAGTTCCCCCTAGGCCTTAGCCTTACAAAATGACACCTCACCATACACCAGATTACCTACATCATAATCCCCCTCCCCTTTACATCTTTTGTCTTGCAACTTTGTACATCCTATCCTGTTATATAACTATTAACTTTACTCCTTTAACACTTTAACCTACTTCTATTAACATCTAATAGGTATCCTAAACCATAACTTTAAATGTCTTACTTCCTCCAGGTGTAACGTTTTTGCCACTCCCCATTGTCCTGATTCACCTTTGTTCACAACAGTAATCTAAATCTATCAACATGGCTATTTAAACTGCCAACTGCCACTCAGGAAGGCTTTTCTTTCTGACCTGCCCCTCCTCTGCCAGGTATCCCTATCAGCCTCTTCAAGCAAACATCTGGTGGTGTACACTCCTTGTATACTTTTCAAAGGACCTCAAAAGAACTTCTTCTGTTGATCCCAAACTATTTAGGCATATATACAGCACTGCTGAGTTCTTACACAACGTCACACTCCCTTTTCCTTTACTTTGCTCTCTCTGTGATCTGCTATTTAGCAATCCAAAGTGAAGAGAATAAATTGGTGTATATTACAAAGTTCTTTCCTCACAATGTCACAGCTAATTCCAACCACCTCCGCATATTTAGTTTCTTAGACAAAATGGGCGTGTGTTGCCCCCTCTCGGCAGTCCGCTATCTCGAGTACGGCGCACGCTTAGGAGATTTTTCAATCTCGATAGTTGTGTCAAGAAGCATCAAATCTTTGCTGCCGAACGAGTTTACCTAAACCTATCTATTTATATGGACCGCAAAATGATTTTGGTTCACCAGAACAAACAATGAAGATTTTAACTGGGGGTGTTTAATGTACCACAAATCGGGCATATAATTGAAAAATAAAGGGAAGCTTAAGGATATATAGTGAAATCCATTGTCCACTATAACACGTGATCGCTTAAGAGTGGAGAACGGTCTGCTCTTGATATGCAATCGGTTTAACCAATCTTTATTTGAGGAACATTGCTATAAAAAAAGAGATCTTGTTGGGATGAAAGCCATTCTGCCCCAACCCTGAAAAATTGTTGGGAGAAATAAGTAGTAAAGGCTGATGAAGGAGGTTGGACCTGTGCATGCCTCTGAAACGCGTCGCTTCTTGGCCTACTTTGTAATAAAAGTGTTATTAATCATATGGACTGCTATGGAACATATGACAAGGATAATTTAACTCATTGTGGAATAATTGTTTTTGATTGTTTTTTGCACTGATTGATTTAAAAAAATTATTTTAAACGTGATTTTAATATTGCATATTCATGTGAATATTGTATTTTAAATGCATTTTATTGATTATCGAATAATCAAAAATAATACGGTTTGAAATCAACTTAATAAACATTTTCATATTGGATTTTGGGCTACTGCGAGATTGATTCGATGAGAGTTGAATGCTGTATGTGGAAAATAAATAATTTGGTGTGCTATTGAGGTATCCCAAAGGGAGCTTGTTTCAGACCTAATAAAGTGGGGGTAACCATGCTAGAAGGATCAAACCTTCCAACAAACCCCGTCCCCTCTAAAAAGAAATTCCGGGCATCATATTTCAATTATGGATGCTCCATCCTTCCAAAACCTTCGTCCCTACAAAAAATGCTTCTTTCCCAATTAATCTTGCACATGACCTTATCAATAGCTGCAGGCTTGTTCAGCCCCTCCATTGTCTCATTGGGACAAACTCCATCCGTAGGACGAAGCTGCCCACTGTCTCCTAATCTCTAAGAGATATTCCTTCAACTCCTTTAACAAAGCCAAGCCCTTAGTCACCACCATGTCATTCTCCCCCCCAGCGGAGCACCAAAATGTCCAGACGTGTGCCTTCTCGTTACGTTACGTTAAAAGTATTTGTACCGCGCACGTTCACCAACGGTTTCATGGCGCTCTTGACGTAACTGCAGCTGGGGTGGAGGAGTTACTCAAGTGTTGACTGAAACAGGAAGGTCTTCAGTAGTCTGCGAAAGTGATCATAGTTGGGGCAGAGGCGAAGTGCAGTAGGGAGGGAATTCCAGGTGTAGGGGGCCATGGCAGAGAAACTCAGGCCACCATGCTTTTTCCGCCTGGTTTTAGGAGTGACCAGGAGATTGAGAGTTGCAGAGCGGAGGTCTCTGTGGGGGACATACCGTGTCAGGCAAATAGAGATGAATGCAGGGGCTAGATCAGATAGGGCTTTGAAAGTGACGCAGCCCAGTTTGAAGATGCAGCGTTTAGTGATGGGGAGCCAGTGGAGGCTACGCAGAAGAGGGGTGACATGCTGGTATTTTGGCTGGCGGAAGATCAGGCGGGCTGCCTGGTTCTGGACAAGTTGCAGCCGGTGGAGATGGATTGATGGAATTCCGGCATAGTCGAGTCTGGAGGTGATCAATGCTAGGATGACTAAAATTAGAGCATCTCTAGTGAGGAACCTACTGATTTTACGAATCCGCCTTAGATGGAAAAAAACAGGATGAGGTGACTGCGTTGATTTGAGGCCTCATAGAAAGGTCCTCAGAAATGATCACCCCCAGACTCTTCACAGTGCCAACTGGGCTAGGCAGAGTCCCCAGGGAAGAGGGCCAAAAGGTGGAATTCGACAGATTAGTGGAGCCCCCGACAAGTACCAGCTCAGTTTTTGTGGGGTTCAGTTTTAACTGACTATGAAGCATCCACTCAGCGATGTTGAGCATAGTGGATTGAAAATTGGAACGAGAGGAAGGGAGAGGATCAATGGGAAAAATTAACTGAAGATCATCTGCGTAGTTGAAGATGGTAACCGGGGTATTACGGAGGGAAGCAAGAAGGGGCTGAAGGTACAAATTAAACAGTAAGGGTGAGAGCGCGGAGCCCTGAAGGACCCCGCAGGTAAGGGATGAATAGGGCGCAGAAAAGGTAGATAGATGGACTGCTTGAGTTTGATGGCTCAGAAAGGATCTGAGCCAATCGAGAGCCACCCCCTGGATGCCGGCGTTGTTGACACGGTCGATCAGGATAGTATGATCGACCGTGTCAAATGCAGCCGACAGGTCCAGGAGGACAAGGGCCTGAGAGATGTTATTGTCGGCACCTTTCCTCAGGGCATCCATGACGGCTACTATGACCGCCTCGGTGGAGTGGAGGGGTCTAAAGCCAGCTTGTTGGGCATCCAGGAAGGAGGAATTCTCAATAAAGGTACTCAGGCAGCGGGTGACATAGGTCTCCAGAATTTTGCCCAGGTAGGGGAGAAGGGAAATGGGGCGATAATTACTTAGAATGGTGGGGTCAGCATTAGTTTTTTTGAGGATGGGTATGACAGCTGCCTGTTTGTCTCAACAACATATTAAAAAATGTCAACAGTTCATCCCACCAGGTTTCCAACTTTTCCGTGCCATGTAACTTTAAATAGGCGACAATCAAGCCCAAGATTGGCACCTTGCCCCTTCTGTACTTTGTACCGCTCCGCCCATTTAACAAAAGAATGCCCTACTATCCAAATCAATAGCTTGACTACCTCTGGACCAGCCACAGATCCTCAAAAGAACAGTATATGTGCGATACAAGCAAAAACGTGGTACTATTAACATCCTCCCTCTTCTAACCTCACATAACGACTAAGGCAATCTGACTACCATCAACCCAGTTGCATGATCCTACCTCTAAACCATCTCTGTCATGCAACTTCCATGGCCAGCCAATACTGAAGGAATGGGAACCATAATCTCCTGGCAGTTCCCCCAAAGCTGTCCATACTTTTCTCAGCACCCATAAAAACTGAAAGGATGCCACACATGAACCATTTATGTGTCAGTAAACTGCCCCCTGAGGTCAGGCACTAAGTGCCCTCAGTTTTGTAGCCAACCTCACTTGGCATACACCCTGAACTGGGAAAGGGTGCAACACTATGGCCTTCCCTCTGGCCACTGATCAGTTTTAGAATGGTGAATGCACAGCTGTAAGCTGTCATCCGTACCTTCAACATCCTCCCAAAGTAACCCTGGACCCCCCCTTTCCACAACAGTTCAGACACCCTGAAAGCCCTGAAAAACATCCAAGACATTAGCGGTGAGAACAAAATAATTTCTTCGCTGCATATGACCGGCAGGACCTCACTACTCTGTTGAAAAATTGTCTAGACAATGGCTTCTGAACTTGGCGTTGGCAACCCGAACTCTGTGCTGGCCAACCCGTTCTCTCGCCCACCTCTTGAGTATCCTCCTCCCTAGTTTCCTGGCTGATGGAGTATAGTCCCATAAGTGCTTGCCCACAAAAGCAATCCCTGCCAGCTTCCCCGTAATCGTTACTCTAAACAACCTCTTATCAATCAGTGCTAGTATGTACTGCACCATGTCCTCGTCCCTGTTCCTAATCTCTGATTTCCAACAAGACCCTCTGGCTAGGAACTCCAGCCAAACCTGCATATATGATTCTGCTAGAGACCCTACCACCAACTGAAGCATCCTTTCTCGCCCATGTTCCAAATTTCTGCTGGCATTGGTGTCTTAATTTGGTCTGTGTCCATGACAAGCCCATGGAACCTCTCCCACTGTAAACAAGACAGAGCATCTGCAATGTCGCAATGTCATTGTCCACCCCAGCACGTGTCTAGCCCTGAAAACTACATCATGTCTCAAGCAAGCCATCACAAAAACTCTCAACAATATGAGCACCTGCTCGTCCTGTGCAGACTGTCTATTGACCACCTGTAACACAGACACATTGTCAATTCCAAACAATACCTGCTTGTGCGCCAGTTCCTGACCCCAGAGTGTCACCGCCACTACCAGGGGGAGAAATTCCAGAAATGCGATGCTCCCGCGCGCACCCCGCTTCCATTCCAAAGGCCACTCCTCTGCGCTCCACCAGCCCCACCTGAACAATATGAAACCCAGACCTCTCAAAGCATCGGAGTATATCTGTACATCCCAATCACAGTTCCGCGGTGCAACCATTGGAGGCCATTGAAATCATGCAAAAACCTGTGCCACATATGTAAATCTACTTTGGTGCCCACTGACAATCTGATGTGGTGATATGGCAGTGACAGGCCCGCAAGTGGCAAGTCTAGCCACTTGCAAAAAGTCATCCTTGTCCACACTACCTGCTTGAAAAGTTGAGATGTCCGAGCAGGACCTGTACTTCCCTAACAGTTACCTTTTGCTTTCCTAGCATGGCATCTAGCAATAGATGCTTATGGACTTTTTTGTCCTCCGGGAGACGCGCCTCCATGAATACTGAATCTAGCTTATTGTCCAGAAATGAAAGCACTGTGCTGGGCCCTGCTGTCTTTTCCGGTGCCAGCGGTACCCTGATCATTCCATTTGAAGGGCTTTGTCCATATGCCAGGACCCATCAAACTATATCCCCTAGCAACTGGAAGTCTTCTGGGTGCACCAGCAACAGCCTGAAAGCCGATTCTTTTTTACCACACTTAAAAAAATAAAAAATATTACCGTAACCCCTCTCGCCATATTGCGCTTTGCTGCTTCTGGGCACCGGCTCCCAGACTGCCCTGCGGCCAATCCTGATGCTGCATTGAAGCAGCATCGGGATTGGCAGGAGTACTGGCAACTTGCGCTCCCAGGCAGACTGGGAGCTTGTGCCTGCTCTCTCCAGCCCTAGCAACACGGCTGGAGAGAACTTCACTGCGCATGAGGAATTAGCCAGCCTGAGACGGCCGACCAAACCCTCATGTACAGTGAAGGGAGTGCACTACCACTCCCCCACCAGCAGTGTCATCCCTTGGACTCACTCCCAAGACTCGTCTGAGTCCTGGGGGCTGGTCCAGGGGATTAAAATAAAACTATAACAAAACGGGGTTAAAACCTATTTTATTTGAGGGTGGTGACGTGGCGGCGCTCCTCCGCCCTAATGGAGGGGCCGACAATGTTTTGCTCGCAGTTCCCTATGGAGCAGCTTCAATACTCCACGTAGTCCCCCTTCCAAATTTTTTCTTAAGTCACCAGCATTAAGTGTGTGCACAGAGGTTTTGTCATAACCATATAAGGAAGCTTCTTAATCTTTAGCTCTTTACTCTCCTTGCCCCCCCTGCACTCTCTTATTCTTCTGCGCCCCATTCCCTCCCCTCCCCCTGTGGCATAATCGGTGCAGTCGGGTACCCCTGATCCAACACCCCAGCCGGTGTTGCCTTTACTCGCTCCACTTTTTGGACTCTTTGCTGACAGCTGTGTCTCTGTCCCCACCCACTGTCTCTTCCATCCCCTGCCTCCACCCCAATGGACACCTTCTTCTTGTCCCCCCCTCCATTTCTCCTCCCAACTAACGTCCTCATGTGGCTTCAAGGACCTGCTCCACTTGCTTGCTTGCACTGGATCCAGCTGCAAGGGTTCCAGATTCACTATCACCTTGTGCAGTACTCTCTATCAGCACGACACTCCTGTAATACACTACGTACAACATTAGCGGACCCCGCCCGCATGGGCAGGTTCCACCTTCAAGGACACATCATCTATCACTTCAACTTCTTCAAGACTCCTTCCATCATAATCCAACTGATGATGAGGGTCTAAACCTTCCCACACACCTGTGGGTAACTTGACCTTTGCATCCAAACACCTTGATTCCAAGGCAGTAGGCCCCTTTTTCTCCACTGAGGGGCACCAAAGGGCCATTATATGCTCACCTAGCTGCCCCCTGCTGTTTTTCGCGGCCCTGCATGGCGGCCCTCCCTCCCGGCAATGTCCTCGTCCTCCCTGCCCCCAAGCCATTCCCCTGGCCTGTTTAGGTCCTTGGAGGAGGCTGATGCCCTCCAATTGCAGGCCCCTTTGGTACTAAAAATTGAAGCGCTGGCTTCTTCGCAGTGGCTCTCACACCACTCTTTGAGCCATGGGCTGCTCTCATTGCCCTCGAGCAGCCCCTAGTGCTCACCTTAGATCGTGGCTCAACAGAACACGTGACTACAGCTGCTGAAACTCCTTCTTCCTCGCGCCTTGCCAGGCGTGCTGCAGTACGCACGCTCGGCATCAAAAGATCCATGACATCTGCTTATGCCGGCAGGCGCATGGCCTACCTCGCACTCTTGTGTGCCAGCATTTAAAACATTTCTCCTGACTGACTAAGCACCGGCCACTGTGTCACTTTACCCAAAATGGTGGCTGTACTAGAAGATGGATCACCAGCCCAACCCAACAACCCAATACCAGCCAAATGTCCCATCTGCTAAAAACCCCGGAGGGGGGGTACACCACCCAAGGTCGGTAGCCCTTAAAACCCATTCTCCACAAGGAAGCAGAGAAAGGATCAGTCAGCACAAGGTACAGTTTCAATTGCTATGAATTACTGACTTCCTTGTCTTGAATAGCACAGAGCAGTATTAGATGGGAAACAAAAAAGTTATATATTATTAGAGAGCATAGAGCCAGATGCACTAGATAATGGTCACAAATAACTTTTCACAATTCACAAGCAGTGCTGAATTTTCTGAGCTGAATTATGTATAAATAATTTGATTCAGAAAACTATGAATCAGATTGCGACCTTCCTCATTAATATTCATGTGAACGGTCACAAGCTGCAACTCACTCCAATTAGTGGCCATCTCCGGGATGGTTATTTTAAGCCTAAATCTCATAGGCAAAGTGTTATAATTATAAAACAATAAATTGTGATTATAAGGCTAATTCTATTCAGTGTACAGTTCTTTTCTATATATCATGTCACATTAAAGGTGCTCCAAGGATGCTCCTGTTTATCTATCACTACCACCACCAGGTTAGTGCCACGCAGGCCATTATCCCTTTGGAATCAGAATGGTGCAGAGAAAGAATATCGTGGAAGAAACATCGAATTGCACAAATATTGTGGTTAAAAATATCATGGAAAACAACAGTTGATGGACAGAATGCAGAACAATGTCATACATTCACCCCAGTACAGAGATCTGGGCCTAAATCCATCGTTTTTTTGCACTCCACACCACCCCAGTTCAGACATGGCCATATGCAAATCAGCCTTGACCCTGTGCCTCATGGGAACAGTCCAGCCCGAACTGCCAAGCAATGTCTTTTTCTGGACCGGAATCAAGCATCCTAGGACCGGTTTCTGGCCATCACCCAACTTCTGCCAGGATAGCTTGACTCCAGTGGTGTGTAGAGCATAGGACTCACGTCTGAGCATACCCATCCCACTCGGGGTGACAAAATGCAAAAAATATCATGGGTCAGGAAGATTGACCAAAAAACCTCATGGTCAAGAATATCAATTTTAGGTAAGTAATATTGATTCAAAAAATATCGAAGTGTTTAATATCGTTTGTAAAAATATAGTTGTTAAAAATATCGATTTTTTTTTTATTTTTTATTAATGTTATGTATTGTAGTATATATTTTATATGTGTGTGATGTTTGTGTTTTGTAGAAGAATTTTGTATTTTTATTATACATGTTCAAATTGTATTAGTTATTAATTATTTTTTTAATTTAATTTTGCGTTTTTAGTTCCGTTGTGGGTTGTGGTTTTATAGGGGAATAGGGTGAGAAGTAATTTAATTATATAAAATATATTTAATAATTTTTATTTATTAATATTTGTTTAATTGTGATGTTAAAGTGTTAAATGTGTAAATGTATTATTAATAATTAGTACAATAATTTAAATTAATTAATTAGTAATTAATTATGGTAATTGTGTAATCAATTTTAGGTGTGTGTTGTGGGATTTATAGGTGTAAATGGTGTGAAGTTATTTATTAATGAATTATTAATTAGCTGTTAATTTTAATTAATGAATTAGTAATTATTGATGGTAATTTAAATTAATTAATTATGGTAGTTGTGTAATTAATTTTACATGTGTGTTGTGGTGTTTATAGGTATAAATGGTGTGAAGTGTGGAAAGTAATTTATTTTTATTGATGAATTATTCATTAGTTAATGAAAATTATTTAGTAATTAAATATGGTAATTGTGTAATTTATTTTAGGTGTGTTGTGGCTATTATAGTGTTAAAGAATGTGTACTCAATTAATGTTATCTTTGTATTAATATATTTCAAATTCATTAATAAATATTAAGATTATTTAACTTTTTTGATTGTTTACATGTTATTAGTAATTTTGTTTATCTGCTATACAACACTTTCTGTACTGTTGCACTCACTGGAGTGGGAATGGTAATGTTTACCCCTCCGCTATCCAGTACTTTCCCTACTGTTGCACTCACTGGAGTACGAATAGTAATTTTTACCCGTCTACTATCCAAAACTTTCCCTACTGTTTCATTCATTGGAGTGGGAATAGTAATTTTTACCCCTCCGCTATCCAATACTTACCCTACTGTTGCACTCACTGGATTGGGAACAGTAATTTCTATCCCTCCGCTATCCAAAACGTTCCCTACTGTTGCACTCGTTGGAGTGGGAATAGTAATTTTTCCCATCCGCTATCCAATACTTTCCCTTCTGTTGCACTCACTGGAGTGGGAATAGTAATTTCTACCCCTCTATCTAATACTTTCCCTACTGTTGCACTCGTTGGAGTGGGTAAAGTAATTGTTCCCCTCTGCTATCCAGCACTATCCCTACTGTTGCACTCACTGGAGTGTGAATAGTAATTCTTACCCCTCTGCTTTCCAGCACTTTCCCTACTGTTGCAATCGCTGTAGTGGGAATAGTAATTTTTACCCCTACGCTATCCAATACTTTCCCTACTGTTGCTCTCGTTGGAGTGGGAATAGTAATGTTTCCCCTCCGCTATCCAATGCTTTCCCTACTGTTGCACTCACTGGAGTGGGAATAGTAATGTCTACCCCTCTGCTATCCAGCACTTTCCCTACTGTTGCACTCACTGGAGTGTGAATAGTAATTCTTACCCCTATGCTATCCAACACTTTGCCTATGGTTGCACTCTTTGACGGGGGAAAGTATTTTTACCCCTTCGATATGTAGCACTTTCCCTACTGTTGCAATCGCTGGAGAGGGAATAGCAATTTTTACCCCTCCCCTATCCAATACTTTCCCTACTGTTGCACTTGTTGGAGTGGGAATAGTAATGTTTCCCCTCCGCTATCCAATACTTTCCCTACTGTTGCACTCACTGGAGTGAGAATAATAATTTTTACCCTTCCACTATCCAGCTGTTTCCCTACTGTTGCACACACTGGAGTGGGAACAGTAATTTTTACGTCCCTGCAATCCAGCACTTTCCCTACTGTTGCACTCACTGGAGTGTGAATAATAATTTGTACCCCTCTGCTATCATAAACTTTGCCTACTGTTGCACTCTTTGAAGTGGGAATAGTAATTTTTACCCTTTTGCTATCCAGCACTTTCCCTACGGTTGCAATCGCTGGAGTGGGAATAGTAATTTTTACCCCTCCGCTAACCAATACTTTCCCTACTGTTGCACTCGTTGGAGTAGGAAAAGTAATTGTTCCCCTCCGCTATCCAATACTTTTCCTACTGTTGCACTCACTGGAGTGAGAATAGTAATGTTTACCCTTCCGCTACCCAGCACTTTCCCTACTATTGCACTCACTGGAGTGAGAATACTAATTTCTACCCCACTAATATCCTATACTTTACCTACTGTTGCACTCACTGGAGTGGGAATAGTAATTTTACCCCTCTTCTATCCTAAACTTTGCCTACTGTTGCACTCTTTGAAGTGGGAATAGTAATTTTTACCCTTTTGCTATCCAGCACTTTCCCTACGTTTGCAATCGCTGGAGTGGGAATAGTAATTTTTACCCCTCCGCTAACCAATACTTTCCCTACTGTTGCACTCGTTGGAGTAGAAAAAGTAATTGTTCCCCTCCGCTATCCAATACTTTTCCTACTGTTGCACTCACTGGAGTGAGAATAGTAATTTTTACCCTTCCGCTACCCAGCACTTTCCCTACTGTTGCACTCACTGGAGTGAGAATACTAATTTCTACCCCACTGATATCCTATACTTTACCTACTGTTGCACTCACTGGAGTGGGAATAGTAATTTTACCCCTCTGCTATCCAGAACTTTCCCTACTGTTTCATTCATTGGAGTGGGAATAGTAATTTTTACCACTCTGCTATCCAATACTTACCCTACTGTTACTCTCACTGGAGTGAGAATAGTAATTTTTACCCCTCCACTATCCAAAACGTTCCCTACTATTGCACTCGTTGGAGTGGGAATAGTAATTTTTCCCCTCCGCTATCCAATACTTTCCCTACTGTTGCACCCACTGGAGTGAGAATAGTAATTTTCACCCTTCTGCTATTCAGCACTTTCCCTACTGTTACACTCACTGGAGTGGGAATAGTAATTTTTACCCCTTCGCTATCCAGCACTTTCCATACTGTCGTAATTGTTACCCCTCCACTGTCCAATACTTTCCCTACTGTTGCACTTGTTGGAGTGGGAATATTAATTTCCCCCCTCCGGTATCCAACACTTTGCCTACTGTTGCACTCTTTGAAGTAGGAATAGTAATTTTGGCCCCTTCGCTATCCAGCACTTTCCCTACTGTTGTAATCACTGGAGTGGGAATCGTAATTTTTACCCCTCCGCTATCCAATACTTTCCCTACTGTTGCACTCACTGGAGTGAGAATAGTAATTTTTACCCTTCCGCTATCCAGCTGTTTCCCTACTGTTGCACACACTGGAGTGGGAATAGTAATTTTTACGCCCCTGCAATCCAGCACTTTCCCTACAGTTGCACTCCCTGGAGTGTGAATAGTAATTTTTACCCCTCTGCTATCCAACACTTTGCCTACTGTTGCACTCACTGGAATGGGAATAGTAATTTTTACCCCTTCGCTATGCAGCACTTTCCCTACTGTTGCAATCGCTAGAGAGGGAATAGCAATGTTTACCCCTCCGCTATCCAATACTTTCCCTACTGTTGCACTTGTTGGAGTGGGAATAGTAATTTTTAACGTGAGTCAAATGGGGGGCGAGTTCTCACCCCCGACCAATTGCACAGCATGTGTGTGGCCTTGCGTGGCTCTACATTATACAGCGACTGTTTGAACTTTGTTACTCAAATTTAATCCATTTTCTCTCCATTTTGTTACTCGATTTTCATCAACATTGTTGTTTATCCACACGTGGAAAGAGATTTGCCATATTTTCAGGTTTCTAATGCTCATTCAGTGTCCATCCGGACCTTCTCAAAGAACACGAATAGAAGCAGCCATCGTTTGTAGCAGCGTTTATTGAATAAAAAGCCCAACGCATTTCGGGCGACTCGCGCCCTTCGTCAGGGAATTGCTAAAAAACAAACAATACACCAATTACTATCCCTTATATAAACATTTTTTCATGCCGTAGTGAATACACATCAAACGTTCAATAATCGTTAATTCTTATACTATGTACAAATGATTGTTTCACATGTTACTTCATCACACGATACTCCCAAGTTAAACTGGTGGTTTCTTGTGGGAAATATATATTTTTTGAAACATTTTGTAAATAGGCTCAAAATGAACTCGTTCCACCTCAGTTGTATCGTGCTGCCCTCGCTGCTTTTAAAGTATGAAACCTTCTATCAAAGTCCTCTCTGTCGAAGCTTCCCTCCCTTCGTTATTCTGATTACTCCCACCATTCTTAATCACCGTTCGCGTGCTGCAGTTAAAGCCCTTTTACCTAACTTAACCGGCCTTATCTTGCCGCCCTCACTGCGCTATCACTAGTTTCTGTCTACTCCGTTAGTCCTTACTAGCAATCACTGTTCAGTATCCCGTCGTGAAACCCCACCAAACCCCCATGGAACTCCGACCCTCTTCCAGCATACCTGCTTTCTTAAAACATGAAGTATCTAATCATAGTCTGCGTTAGTCAATTATGAGATAAATGGAAGATTAAGAAGGATTATGTAAGAATACGGGAGTGCATCCCAATCGCTTTACAGAGATGTTCATACCCCCTGCCCACAACTGGGTTTGCACCCGAAAGAAGAAATGAGAAGAAAAAATATATATAATGTACATTGGGGTCATCCACACGGACGGAGTAACAACGAGAGTCGTTTTGAGTTGTGGACGTTTAACAAATGAATGCACAAACAGTGAAATGGACACTAATCTCTTATATGGGCTTTAATGGAATTAGACGTAATTTAGGCACTTTTGATGTTGCTTTGTTTATGTGAACTCTTGACAAAAACGAATGGTATTATGGGCAATTGAGTTCGTTTCACATCTAGACACTCACGATGACGTCACCACGAGGAGGGGTAGTAATTGAGAGAGCCAATGGGAATAGAACGGGGATAATATATTTTGGCAAACGTGGGAGGCAATAATGGACGGACACCGGGCTGCTGACTAACGCAGACTATGATGAGATACTTCATGTTTTAAGAAAGCAGGTATGCTGGAAGAGGGTCGGAGTTCCATGGGGGTTTGGTGGGGTTTCACGACGGGATACTGAACAGTGATTGCTAGTAAGGACTAACGGAGTAGACAGAAACTAGTGATAGCGCAGTGAGGGCGGCAAGATAAGGCCGGTTAAGTTAGGTAAAAGGGCTTTAACTGCAGCACGCGAACAGTGATTAAGAATGGTGGGAGTAATCAGAATAACGAAGGGAGGGAAGCTTCGACAGAGAGGACTTTGATAGAAGGTTTCATACTTTAAAAGCAGCGAGGGCAGCACGATACAACTGAGGTGGAACGAGTTCATTTTGAGCCTATTTACAAAATGTTTCAAAAAATATATATTTCCCACAAGAAACCACCAGTTTAACTTGGGAGTATCGTGTGATGAAGTAACATGTGAAACAATCATTTGTACATAGTATAAGAATTAACGATTATTGAACGTTTGATGTGTATTCACTACGGCATGAAATAATGTTTATATAAGGGATAGTAATTGGTGTATTGTTTGTTTTTTAGCGATTCCCTGACGAAGGGCGCGAGTCGCCCGAAATGCATTGGGCTTTTTATTCAATAAACGCTGCTACAAACGATGGCTGCTTCTATTCGTGTTCTTTGAGAAGGTCCGGATGGACACTGAATGAGCATTAGAAACCTGAAAATATGGCAAATCTCTTTCCACGTGTGGATAAACAACAATGTTGATGAAAATCGAGTAAAAAAATGGAGAGAAAATGGATTAAATTTGAGTAACAAAGTTTAAACAGTCGCTGTATAATGTAGAGCCACGCAAGGCCACACACATGCTGTGCAATTGGTCGGGGGTGAGAACTCGCCCCCCATTTGACTCACGTTATCGTATTTTGGCGCCAAAGTGGGCAGAGCGCCGTTGCAATCTGCACGCAATTATGAGATAAATGGAAGATTAAGAAGGATTATGTAAGAATACGGGAGTGCATCCCAATCGCTTTACAGAAATAGTAATTTTTACCCATCCGTTATCCAAAACGTTCCCTACTATTGCACTCGTTGGAGTGGGAATAGTAATTATTCCCCTCCGCTATCCAATACTTTCCCTACTGTTGCACCCACTGGAGTGAGAATAGTAATTTTTACCCTTCCGCTATCTAGCACTTTCCCTACTGTTACACTCACTGGAGTGGGAATAGTAATTTTTACCCCTTCGCTATCCAGCACTTTCTCGACTGTTGCAATCATTGTGGTGGGAATAGTAATTGTTACCCCTCCGCTATCCAATACTTACCCTACTATTGAACTCACTGGAGTGGGAATAGTAATTTCTACCCCTCTGCTATCCAAAACATTCCCATCTATTGCACTCGTTGGAGTCGGAATAGTAATTTTCCCCTCCGCTATCCAATACTTTCCCTACTGTTGCACCCACTGGAGTGAGAATAGTAATTTTTACCCTTCCGCTATCCAGCACTTTCCCTACTTTTACACTCACTGGAGTGGGAATAGTAATTTTTACCCCTTCGCTATCCAGCACTTTCCCTACTGTTGCAATCACTGGAGTGGGAATAGTGTTCGTTACCCCTCCGCTGTCCATTACTTTCCCTACTGTTGCACTTGTTGGGGTCGAATAGTAATTTTTCCCCTCCGCTTTCCAATACTTTCCCTACTGTTGCACTCACTGGAATGGGAATAGTAATTCTTACCCCTCTGCTATCCAACACTTTGCCTACGGTTGCACTCTTTGACGGGGGATAGTAATTTTTACCCCTTCTCTATGCAGCACTTTCCCTACTGTTGCACTCACTGGAGTGTGAATAATAATTTGTACCCCTCTGCTATCCAACACTTTGCCTACTGTTGCACTCTTTGAAGTGGGAATAGTAATTTTTACCCTTTTGCTATCCAGCACTTTTCCTACTGTTGCAATCGCTGGAGGGGGAATAGTAATTTTTACCCCTCCGCTAACCAATACTTTCCCTACTGTTGCACTCGTTGGAGTGGGTAAAGTAATTGTTCCCCTCCGCTATCCAGTACTTTCCCTACTGTTGCACTCACTGGAGTGGTAATAGTAATTTTTACCCCTCTGCTATCCAGAACTTTCCCTACTGTTTCATTCATTGGAGTGGGAATAGTCATGTTTATCACTCTGCTATCCAATACTTACCCTACTGTTACTCTCACTCACTGGGGTGAGAATAGTAATTTTTACCCCTCCGCTATCCAAAAAGTTCCTTACTATTGCACTCGTTGGAATGTGAATAGTAATTTTTCCCCTCCGCTATCCAATACTTTCCCTACTGTTGCACCCATTGGAGTGAGAATAGTAATTTTTACCCTTCTGCTATTCAGCACTTTCCCTACTGTTACACTCCCTGGAGTGGGAATAGTAATTTTTACCCGTTCGCTATCCAGCACTTTCCATACTGTTGCAATCACTGGAGTGGGAATAGTAATTGTTACCTCTCCATGTCCAATACTTCCCTACTTTTGCACTTGTTGGTGCAACACTTTGCCTACTGTTGCACTCTTTAAGTAGGAATAGTAATTTTGGCCCCTTGGCTGTCCAGCACTTTCCCTACTGTTGTAATCACTGGAGTGGGAATAGCAATTTTTTCCCCTCCGCTATTCAATACTTTCCCTACTGTTATGCTATGTTGCGGGTTTTATAAAGCGTGCAGCTGCCCCACCAAAGGGGCGTCCCATCACTAGAAAATGAAAGATGTGAGGCTACTACCAAAAGACCAGGCCTACAGCAAAGGGAAAAGTGAGTTTTAATGGCCTTGGAGAAAGCCAGAAAGTTGTCAATACTGCGAATGTGCGCATGAAGAGAATTCCACAGTTTAGCAGCCAGGTTGCGGAAGGAGCGTCCCCCTGAATGCACCCTCCTTGCTCGGGGACAACCGCCAAATGCTGGCCCATAGATCGTAGAGGACAAGTGGGCATGTAGGGAGAGAGCAAGTGCACCAGGATAACTGGGGAAGAGAAGTTAATGATTTTAAAAGCAATACATAGAAACTTAAATTTGATACGCCTCGCCACCGGCAGCCAATGTAGTCGACAGATGGCGTTGGTCGTAGGGCAAGTTCTATGGAGGCCAAGAAGAGTTCTTGCAGCTGCGTTTTGAACCCTTTGTAGATGAAGGATTTCAGCCATATTCACCCCCAGGTAGAGAGAACTGGCATAGTCCAGCCTAGACAAGATGGATGCCTGGATGATAACTTGACGGACTGTGGGATCAAAAAAGCCCAACAGCTATTTGAGCCCACGTAGGACTCCCTATCAGGTCCCATCAACTTTTTTAGTTTGGACCTGGAAGCTGAGAGCCGAGTCCACCCATACACCCAGGTTTTTGACCACCTGTTTGGGGGTAGGTGCGCTACCCAAGGTTGCCGGACACCACCTCTCACTCCACAGCACGGGATCTCTCCCTAATAGCAAAATCTCAGATTTGCTAGCTTAGGCTGGAGGCAGTTGGCAGTCATCCACCCTGCGATGGCATCAAGATCTCACGGGAGTGGGAATAGTAATTTTACCACTCCGCTATCCAACACTTCCTCTACTGTTACACTCTTTGTAGTGGGAATAGTAATTTTTACCCCTTCGCTATCCAGCACTTTCCCTACTGTTGCAATCACTGGAATGGAAATAGTAATTTCTACCCCCTCTTCTATCTAACACTTTCCCTACTGTTGCACTCACTGGAGTGGGAATAGTAAATTTTACCCTTCTGCTATCCAACATTTTCCGAACTTTTGTACTCCTTGCAGTTGGAAAAGTAAATGCAATTATTTCGCTATCCAACATTTTTCCTACTGTTGTGTTTATTGTATTGCAAAATGTACGTTTTCATTTTGTTTTAATCGTTTAATGTTTTAACTAATGATAGGTTTTTTATTTTAAATTATTGATATATGATTATATAGTTTTTTATATAATTCAAAAGTTTAAAAATTGAATAAAGATAATTGTAATTAAATTATTGTAAAGTAAATTATGTACAAATTATTATGTTTGCATGTTTATTTTTTTAAATTAAGGTAAATTTTTATATTTAGTTAAAATGTATATTAAATGTAATTTATTTTGTTAAAGATAATCATATTTTATATATTTAATATATATTTAATATATATTTTTAAATCATTATTTTTTACAGCTGTATTTTTAACTTCGATATTTTTTATTCAATTTTTTTGTACTCACCTGTTTAAGTATAGGCAGTCGATATTTTTACAATCTATATTTTTTTTCTTGATATTTTTACTATCAATGTTTTTGCCATCGATATTTTATCAGTGAACCAGGCAAAATACATTCACATGTGCCAAGTCTACTCATTCTTTCCTCACCACATGTGGATAGTAATACTGCAGCTCATTAAAGAACCCTTTCTCCCGGGGGTCAAAGATGTGCCTTGAGAGGGTTTTGCCTTTTCCATATGTTTCTAAACCCTGGCTATGCAGACCTGTACAATGCTTTAAAGAAGGCTTGTAGCACTTGGCGCTGAAGGGCGCCAAAGATGTTGCTGTGAAGTCAGAATCCAATTGTTGGTCCTAAGCTGAAGAAGAGTGCATGCACTGTAACCACAACCTAGCTCATAGCAGTGACGCAAAAAAAGGTTTTGTTTATATCACAATACCACCAGGTCTGCCATGGGTCACCTAAATTCCTTTTTATCAGCACAACCACTCAGTGGATGTCATATGTCTTGGTGGTTGTACAGCCTATCCATGGAGAGCTGGTGTGCCGGGTGCTTAGGTGGTCTCTCTCACGACTGACTCCGTTGTTCTATGTTGTCCTCCCTTGCTCACCTGAACATACACAACTGCTGTACCAATAAAATGTCTGTTTGTTGAAGATGAAAAACTCCATACCTCAAGACACTCAGTCATCAGGGATGGATGACTTACAGTGGATGGCTCTAACATGAGACCAACATGTGAATGGCGCCTAAAAATCCTAATGTCTGAGGGGGGTGACCGAGGAGAAATGTGCCAGAAAATACAGTTTAGGAACCTTTCTCAGCAAATCAAAGGCACTCAAGCCCAAGCCTGGCCAAGCCTGTGCAAGTCCTATATAAAAACTTAAACACAATATGTCACTAAGCCCCTTCACTTCAGGGAGGTGTGGATACTTCAGGTTTGTATCACAGCTACAGCAGGTGGTTGGCACTGGGAGGCCTTAAAGCAGTGAGCCCAACGAAAGATCTAAAGTTTACCAGTACCAGGTATGATTAGGTCATTTAATACAGATTTATTTATACTCTTATTAGTACTGGCCTTGTAATTGAATAAAAAGGACCACAAGTATCAGAATGCGCTAGTAATATTAATAATAATAATAATAATAATAATAATAATAAGAGGAAGAAACTGCATACGTTCCTGCTGCATGGAACTTGGACATTTAATGCTATGTGCAACTTGTATCAGCTATTCAGAGAAGTCATCTTTCATCAAGGGAGGCTTGAGGGGGCTGTTTGGGTGTGGTGGTCCAGTCCAGGGGACTGCGAGGCCCACTGGACATTAGCTGCCTGGGGACAGGGTAGAAAAAGGATAAAGGAGGAGGCTTCCGATCAGTTGGTCACCATTTTAGGGTTTGGCAAAACCGCAGTTGATTTTGTACAGTTTAGTGGCAGTTGGTCTGTGTATGAGAGTGATTGGTCCTTGAGTGGGTGAGATAGATTGGAGCTTGGATTAGTGAGATTGCTGGGTAGGTGTAGCATTGGGGTGGGCAGTGTAGGCAAAGTTAGATACGCTCTTAGAGGGGCACTGCCAAAGTGGGCCTGGAACAAGATGCAGGTGTGATGGAGGCCCTGAGCATTCTGAAGGGAGCAGGTTGGGAGGATTTGTTGATGCCTGGGGCACTCCCAGTGATGGGCCTAGTGGAGTTTACAACCCCAGCGCAGCCCCCAGCTTAGAATGTAGCAGTGGCTGTATTCACCTGCTTGCCACCATGTCAAAAGTTGAAGAAGAATGAGGCAGGTGAGTGGTACGCCTGGAAAGGTGCTGGTGGAGGGTGCTAACAATGAGATCCAGCGCCGTAGGGGCGTTAGAAGAAAATGGTGGGGGACGGGAAGATGTGCAGGGGAGAATGGAGGCTCCTAACATGGGAATTCCTATCTGCCAGAGAGCACACTTCGGCCTAGTGGGCAGGGCAGTGCCATGAGACAGACTGCGATATCAGCAGTAAGCCACGAGAGGGCAAGGAACATATGTGAGTGCTCTGCCCCTGAGCATGCCGCATCCGAGACCATGGTGGCATTGGTACATGGGCAGGGCCAGGTAGCTGACCGGAGCAGTGAGGGGCAGCGGAACATGTTATTATACCAGCATAGTGGATAAACAACAGTGATATAGTGGAGTGAAAAAGCGAGGGGATGTGGAGAGGAGAGTGAGGTAGAGATCTAGGGTGCAGTGTTTCAGTTATGGAAGGAAAGGCAGGAGAATGAGAAGCCCTGAGTGTGTATTAGAATCCTTGAATGTGTATGGCCAAAGGAGCAAGGATTTGTCTAAGGAAGGGGCAGACGGGGTCGTGCACGTGGCAAAGGGATTCTGCCAGGGTAGGAAGAGGTGGGGCTGCAGGTGCACATGGGAGTTGATTGTGTGTGCCTTCAAATTGATGGGGATACAGTTTCAGGGTGAATGGTTTATTTACAAAGCAGTTCTCCTGGAGTGCTCAGGGTATCATGTGCTTTGTTTGAAAGGTTCAGCGCAAGATTTACGTGTAGAATAAGCTTCTATAGTCAGGAGCGTGTAGGAGACAAGTAAGTGGTAACTGCTGTAGGAGGACTCGGAGGAATGATGTGGTGCAGTTTATCATAGCTTTGATTGAAAAAAGGTTTGTCAAAAGAGACCATTGGAGGTAAGCTAGCATGTTATGGTCCGTTGTTATGGGGCTATGATCCTAAGGTGGGGGAAATGAGAGGGCAGGATACTGGAGGGTTGGACTGGGAAAGTGAGAAAGACCACTGTCTTGTCTGGTCTTGAGGTGTGATGGTAGAAACATAGGCAGTGCCTTGTTACCCCCTGCGTGCAGTAACATCTGCATATAGTGGCTGTATGCAGTACTTTTGCCTTCAAACCTACACACTGTAATTCCCACACAAAGGGCCCGATGTAGGTAAATCCCATTTACCGATTTTGCAAATACCAAATTTTACCGATTCGGTATTTCAAAATCGGTAAATGGGATGTAGGTCCCAACATCTGGATTCGTTACCGAATCCTTAACAATTCATTAATTACCGATTCGGTAAATACCGAATCGGTAATGCCCATTCATTCCCATGGGCTTTGAAGCCCATAGGAATGATTAGGCATTACCGATTCGGTATTTACCGTATCGGTAATTAATGAATTCACAAGGGTGCAGGGGGTGTCACTTTGACACCCTCTAGCACCCCCAAAACGGGCATGTTTGCAATGTGGCACACAGACATGCCCTAAGGGCACGTCTGTCTGTCACATGGCACATGTGTACATGCACAGATGTGCATGTACACAGGAATCAGTATTTTACCATGGATTTGTATTCCATGGTAAAATACCGATTCTGTAAGCCATGTGCGAATGGAAAATTGGCTACCCACATAGCATTTTCGGTAATTTTACCGAATCGGTAAATATTACCGAATCGGTACTTATTACCGATTCGGTAATAATAACGATTCGGTAAAATTACCGAATATGTGCACCTACATCTCCCTAGCCCTTTACCGATCGGAAACGGCCGAAAATCGGTATTTTCGGCCGATTCTGATCGGTAAAGGGCTACCTACATCTGGCCCAAAATGTTTCCTACTGTGTAGAAATGCTGTATGGTTTTGTTCAAAATTCAATATATGACTTTGACTTATCCAATTAATTTATGTTATTTTCATGCATCAGATCACATCCAAAGCTTGAAATAAACCAGCCACTTCTCTTTAGTCTTGCCTTATTCTAATCATACAATGAAAAGGGTGGCTTGGTTGTTGTATGTTTCGCAAATGCGTGTGTGCCTAATTAAAGTTCACATTTAAAGGGTGCTCCAAGGAGATGCAGTGGCCACCTCACACTCCAAAAGGGGGAAACAATGCTTTCAACAATAATTTGTCAGAACTCCTGAGCACCCGTGTTGGAAAGTGGATTATTAGTAGGGGCAAATGTATATCTGCCACTGGCAATAAGGCCACTTACAAGGTATAGGGCTCAGAATGGGGAGAGAATGTGACCGAATGGCTAGTGTGGTCGACCTCTGAGCTGGAGAACCGGGTTTGAGTCTCGGAAGGGACACTCAACATTCTGTGATTCTGGGCAAATTACTTAATCTCCCAGTGCCTAACAAAAATGAATGTGGCCATCTGTAATGCAACTGGTGCTCATGTGAAGCGCTCTGATACCTTTGGGTCAAGTTTGTGCTATAAGAAAATGATCCCCCATGCTCAACCCTTGGTAGCTTGGCTGCAAGCAGGCAGGTTTAACTTCAAAGACAGGTTTGTAAAGATTTAAAAACACCAAATCAGTAAATAATTAAGGCACAATGCAGAATAAAAATCCAACACCAATTTCTTAAAAAAGGAATTAGTTTTATCTTAAAAGTCACACTAAAACAACAAAAAGCTGAGGTAGGGAACCGGAGATATGAATTTTAAAAATGTTTGCAATTTGTAGCACATAGAAACCTATAGCACCTTATCGGGACATCTGGTCGCAATAGACTGGGTCAAAGTTTTAGGCCGATCACGATGGACCCCCCCTTGGCTACCACTCGCGGTAGGTCCCGGTCACAGTTTTTATCTTCGAACTTTTTCTCGCAGGGTCCACTGTTGCTCTTCACCAGTTCGGATTCGGTGAGGGTTCACTGGCCTCGGATTTAGCCTACTCCCGGTCAAACTCTGGAAGAAGGACCTACAGAGCTTTTCAGCAGTTCGAACCTGGCTGGCAGGCCGGCTCGCAGTTGAAGGCAGGCGGCTTGGCTGGCAGGTTGAGTTGGTCCCCTTTTAGACCTTTTTTCCAAAGTTGCTCCAAAGTTCTCCAAACTTCTGGAAACTTCTTCGTGAAGTTCCCCAAAGGGTCCCAAACTCAAACTCACTCCAAGGGTCTGGAAGCTCCAAGATGGTCCTTGAAAGTTGAGGACTTCAGTTCCCACAATCCACTTGGACAAAGCCCTTTCAAATCCACTGGTAGTGCTCCAGGTTGAGGGTTCTTGGTGGTGATGTTCCATGTGAGCTCTGTTAACCTGTAGCTTGCAGGGTGTCTACTCCTTAGTCCTTTTACAGCAAGTTAATCCACAGGCTATAGTTTCAGAAGGTGCAGTCTTCAGAGTGCAGGCCTTAGGAATTGCACATCAAACATCCAGCATGGCCTGTCTTGCTTTCTTAGGTTTCAAGCAGCAGATCTCAGGAGCGCTGTCCTTCTCAGATACTTATTCCCACTTATCTGGGTTAAGCAGGAGGTCACTCCTGTCCAATGGGCTGCAGGGTATCACCCAAAGGTCTAACCACTTCATGCAGAGTGTGGCACTATTTTGTCCCAGAGTGCACCAATTCTTCCACATTCATAATGGCTGATTTTCCAGCCAGGAGAGAAGAGCTGGCTAAACACACCCCTAGGATGGCTAATCTCCATGGTCTCTTCCCATTGCATCTGCTCATTCCTTCCTTAATCTTAGCATCTGGCTGGGGTTCACAAGGGTAAAGTAGTAAATGACACTGAGGTCCTCCCCTTCCATTGAAGTTCATTGTTTTTGACTCCTCCCCCTGCTATTGCGTTTGGGCAGCACTTTATCACAGTGTGGGGAGTGAAATGTGCAATTTCACTTAACCTAGGGCATATAAATCTCACTTTATAAGGGTCCATCTTATAGATACTCTACTCCCCCACCCCTGGGACATCTACAGGAGACCCTGCGGTACCTAATATGCCCAAACATTGTAGGGTATTATTATTGAAGTGCCCCAAACACCAAAGTCGAGTTTGGGCACAATTTACTTTTTAAAAGAAGTACAGCAACACAGGGCTACTTTTAAACTGACTTCAGGCTCAGCAGTGCACACATGCAAGTGCAGAAAAGGGCTGCTGGCCTCTAAAACTACCATGCCCTTTTATATCCTAGGACTGAGAGAGAGAGTATGAATCCCCCTGCCCTATTATTTACTAGGGCCCAATGGGGTAGGTCATGCCAATCACAGGGGTACCCCAACCCATAGTGTACCCCAGTGCATGCAGGTGTTTTTGCCTTATTCTAAATGTCTTTCAGCATAACACTCGCCCTGGGTCTGGTTAGGCAGATCCCAGGATCAGACAGTCAGTTACCACCAGTACCAGTTAGCAAATAGTTGGGGGCGGGGGTGCCCAGGGCACAGGATGACTTTTTCACCAACCAGAAAGTATAATTATTCAAAGTCCCTATGGTAGGCCCAAGGTACCCCCCTGGGCAGGGTGCAGTGTATGTAAAAGATAGGACATGTACTGGTGTGTAACATGTCCAGATAGTGAAATACTGCCAATTTCGTTTTTCACTAGTGAAAGGCTATCTTCCTATAGGACAGAATGGGGAATTCCTTGTAACATTTTACAAGCCTATCTTCCCATAGAGATAAATTTGAAAAGTTTTGTTTAGTATCCCTGAACTCAGGATTTAACAACATATCTTTTAGTAAAGATGGTTTTTAAATTGTGTGTTTGAAAATACCACTTTTAGAAAGTGGCAATTTTCTTGTTCAACATTCCTGTGTGCCTCTGCCTGTTTGTGGATTGACTGTGGCTTTGGAGTAACGGGCTGAGGTGGTGCAGTGGCTCCAGAAGTTTGGATGAGAGGAGGAGCTTAGCGCGCATCAAAGATGGTCGCGTGAGCTGTGAGCTCCCGGGACCCTCGCTGCCTCCACCGACTATCCTGGCACTAATCCTGTTTTAGACGACGGGCTCTTTTAGCCGCGACTCTCCTGATCTGGAAGACCCTTTTCAGAATTTGATTTGGGCGCCGGATGCCTGACTTGCTCCTTCCTGGAGCCTAGAGGCCTGCATCGTGGCTCATCCCGGACCTTGGGCATTGGGAGCACCCCGAAAGTAGTTGAACAACAACGGCCTGTGGCATGAGACGGTTGCCCGGGGTCTACTTTCGGTTTCGTTTCTCCTTGGCCGCGAAGATTGGAGATAGCTGATTTCGAGCCTGCTGGCGACTGCAGCTCCCTGCTTGATCCCCACTGCGCCCTGTGTTTCAACACCTTGTGGAGTTTTCCTTCGAGGGAGCCATTTACACCAGATCTCGAAAGCCCCGGCGGGGCGGGCAATTCACCATGGCGGCTAAGTCTGAGGGTGACAAACGGTCTCTCAAGACTGCAACTCGTGGTGGTGGAGCCCAATCTTCCATCATGGACAGATTTGCGCGTAACAAGGGCTCGCCGAGTGGGACAGGTAAAACCTCAGAAGGCATGGGTAGTGGCCCCCCAGAGTCGGAAGAACCGACTCTTCGAGACGTCATGGGTGCCATTGCCAGCATACAATCGTCGATGGGACAACAATATGAGACCTTATCGGCTAAGATCGACACAGTGGCGGTGGATGTGGGCCTGATCAGGGCAGATCTGGCTAAAACCAACGAGAGGGTGAAGTCGTTGGACATTAAAACTGCCAGTCTCACCACGGATGTATCCGAGCTCCAGACCGAGGTTTGTACCCTCCGATCCTCTGGCGAGCGGTTTGCCCGCCGACTTGAGGATTTCGAGGGTCGTGCTAGGCGTAACAACATACGCATAGTCGGAGTTCCGGAGACATCGGCTGATCAATCAACGGACCTTCTTGTTGAGGACCTGATCGTTAATCATCTTGCCCCTAAAGGCTTGAGCAAGCTATTTGCTGTGGAACGCGCCCATAGGATTCCGGGTGGCAGGCGAGCACAGGGGACGGCCCCGTGGCCCATCATTGCGCGACTCTTCAATTACAGAGACAGAGACGCCATTTTGCAGGCTTCGAGGACCAACTGCCCCACCAGGTTTGAGAATACCTCCGTTAACTTCTACCCTGACTTTACTCCCCTGGTGCAGAAGCAGAGATTGGCGTTCTCCGGGGTGAAACGTAGACTACGAGATATGGGCATGAAGTATGCCATGCTTTTCCCCGCTCGACTGCGCATTGAACACAATGAGCGGGTGCTCTTCTTCGACATGCCTGAGGTGGCCAGTGACTGGTTGGACACTTTATCTACGCCTAGAGACAATGCGGATTGCACTGGTGGTGCTGAAGGTGGCCGACGGGACCAGGAGGAGTAGAGGCACCGGTGTATGCTTCCATTGTACTGTGTTACGATGGTTTGTTCTCCTTTTCTGGATCGATGACTTTTATACTCTGGACCCTGGGGCGGCGGGGTGTTCGGGACTTCTCCTCCTCCAGGGGTGTTTTTCCTTTTCAGCTGTAGTTTAGTTTTTGGGGTAGGGCTGAATGGGGTTGTTTCTTGGTTCCTCGCAGGGGTGCAGGGTGGGGGGTTGTTGTTCTGGGGCTTGGGGGGAGGGGGGCTGGGTTTTCCTTTCTTTGTTTATACTGCATTTGGGGCTACATATTGTTGCATTTTCTGTGTTTCCTTCGTGGGGTTTGGTGGACCTGATTGCTCACTTCCGGGATGGGGGGTAGGGGGTTACGGGTCTTGAGCTGGAATGTCAATGGCCTGGGGGACAAGATAAAGCGGGGAATTGTACTCCAGTATGTGAAACGTCATTCTCCCGACATCGTACTCCTGCAGGAAACGCACCTGGTTGGGAATACGTTCCATGCTATGAATCGTAGGGGCTACAGGTTGGTGGCACACTCAGGGTTTACTTCGGGCTCCGGAGGAGCTGGTATTATGCTTTGTAATTCCCTTCCCTTGGAGATTGACGACATGATATTGGATGACAGGGGTCGATATGCTGCAATTGTTGGGAGGTGGGAGGGAAGAACTATAATTGTCCTCTCGGTCTATGTCCACCCTGGCCTGCAGGCTACCACATTTGTTGACTTGGGTAAATTGTTTCTGGGGTTTCCTGAGGGGCTTCTAGTGATGGGAGGAGACTTTAACTCGGTGATAGATGGTTCGCTGGATCGACATCCTCCCAGGGTGCTCACACCATCCCAATCCGGTCGTAGTGGGTTACTGGATACGTTTGGTATGGTAGATTGTTGGCGGATGCTTCATCCGGGACAGGCCCAATATAACTTTCACTCTGGGGCACATGGGAGCTTGGCCAGGCTTGATTATCTTCTCGTGCCCGCTGCCCAGGCCACGACGGTGCGAGAGGCCCGACACTTGCCTAGAGGCATTTCGGACCACTCCCCGCTGTGGGTTCATATTGATCTCCATCTGAATGCTGGGGGCCGAATCGCCCCAATTAATCCCTGGCATCTTCGGGCTCCGGAGACTAGAGCGGGGTTGGTTAAGGCTGTGGACCTTTATTTTGTGGAGAATGTGAGATCTGTTTTGTCCTCGGTGTCCCTCTGGGAAGCTTTTAAATCTGTGATACGGGGCCAGGCGCTATCGCTTATCGCTAGCTCCAGGAGGCGACACAATGAGGAGGTTGAGCGGCTGGAGGCCGAGGTGGTAACTCTAGAGAGAGGTCTTGAAACTGGAGTCACGCGGGAGAAGTTGCATGTTCTGCAGTTAAAACAGTCTGACTATAAGGCCTTGGTCACGAATGCTGCGAAAGCAATGAGTCGGGAAGAATTGAGCCGTCTGTATGATGTGGGCGATAAAGCCAGGAAGTTGATAGCGTGGTTGGACAAACGAGAGAGATTGAGTCCTGTGGTTCCTGTGATTGAGCGAGTGGATGGGGTACGTGTGACGGATCCACTGGAGATAGTGGAGGAGTTTGCCTCCCACTTTGGAGCGGTGTATGCTCCGGTCTCTGACCGGCCAGAGGAGGACTCCCATCTTTTGCTTTGGGATATTGCCTTGCCCTGTCTGTCTGATTCTGATAGAGAGCTGATGGAGGCGGTTTTTTCCACCGATGAAGTAGCGCTCGCTATTCGCTCCATTCGCTCGGGTAAAGCCACGGGCCCAAACGGCCTGCCCATCGAGCTGTACAAGTTGTGCCCAGACAAAATGGCGTTGCATCTTCACGCGATGTTTCTGGAATCTAGAGAGAGAGGCCAGCTTCCCCGTGATCAACGACTTGCCTCCATTGTGGTGATTCCCAAGGAGGGTAAACCACGTGAGTTCTGTTCTTCGTATAGACCTATT
The DNA here is from genome assembly GCF_964263255.1 of Lissotriton vulgaris. Classification (NCBI taxonomy): domain Eukaryota; kingdom Metazoa; phylum Chordata; class Amphibia; order Caudata; family Salamandridae; genus Lissotriton; species Lissotriton vulgaris. Next base: position 34,700 of record NW_028254676.1, on the reverse strand, counting down.
TCTCTCCTAAATGTCAAACCCAAGGTTTTGGCGAAAGTGTTGGCCAACCGATTGATAACCGTGATAAGTGATCTGGTGCACCCGGACCAATCCGGTTTTATTCCTGCCCGTAATACTGCGCTGAATCTACGTCATCTTCATAGCGTGCTGGCGAGGGCGGATACATTGCGTGAGCTGGCCATTTTGGTCTCGTTAGATGCCACCATGGCGTTTGACAATGTGGAATGGCCGTACTTATGGGCAGCTTTGGCTAAGTTTGGCTTTGGGCCAGTGTTTATTGGTTGGGTCCGTTTTTTATACGAGGAACCCTTGGCCCAGGTGGTCGCTAACGGTAGAGTGTCGGCTCCCTTCGCTTTGGGTCGGGGTACGCGGCAGGGATGTCCCCTTTCCCCGTTGCTTTTTGCGCTGGCTCTGGAGCCTTTGGCGGCCTGGTTGAGATGGGAGCCATCCCTTAAGGGCATCAGGTGGGCCCCCGGATTTGAAGATCGCATCTCGCTCTATGCGGATGATATTCTTCTTTACCTTACTTCCCCTCGGAAATCCTTGGGAGTACTATTTGATGTCCTTAGCTTCTTTGGCAGGTACTCGGGACTGGTCCTTAATTGGGCCAAGTCCTGTGTGTACTCGCTTACTGATGATGTCCCACTAGTACCACGTAATTGTCCGATACAGATATCGTCCACCAGATTTAAGTATTTAGGCATCCACATCTCACGTGACCCGACGACTAGATACCGACTCAATTTGCTTCCCCCGCTTGCTCGGTTACGAGCAGACGTGAAGGCGTGGAGCAGGATGCCTCTGTCCCTGGTGGGTAGGGCAGCCTTATTCAAGATGATGTCTCTTCCCAGATTTCTGCATGCTCTCCAGAACACTTTAGATCTAGTGCCCTCCAGCTACTTTCGTGAGATAGAAAGCCTGCAAAGGAAACTTGTGTGGGCTGGTCGTCCCCGGATTGCCTTGGCCAAGCTTACGCTACCATGGTACGATGGCGGAATTGCGTTACCGGATATGCGACGGTATTACTGGGCCTCTCAACTGAGCCCAGTTAACCATGCGATGTACGGTCCGGCTGCTAATCCGGCCTTCGCTATGGATAAATGGTTGCTTCCGGGTGGAGACTTCAATAGGGCACTTTATTCGAAATGGTCTGACGTGGACCTGACCGGGCCTACAAAGGTTGCGGTACGGGTTCGGTACAACGCCACCGCTGCCACTGGTTGGTCGGATATCCTTACTCGGGCGGCTCCACTCTATGCGTCTGAGAAGTTGGGTAACTTGCGGACGACTAAAGGGTTCGACAAATGGGACCTTATCGAAATTAGTGTGGTTGGTGATCTCTAGCGGAAGGACGAGATTAAATCTTTTGAGGAGCTGCAACAGGAATTTCAACTCGACCCTCACGAACACTTTCGTTATCTGCAAGTTCGACACGCCCTTTCTTCTGTGATGGTGCCTGGGACGCCCGTCCCAGACTCCTCGCCCCTAGAGGATAGAGTACTAGATGGGCATATCCCGGACAGTACGATCTCGCTCATATATAAGAAATTAATAAATCATCGGGTGGACCTTCTTTTACAGCTTCGCATGTCCCGGACCGGCGATGGAGTGGAGCTTGACGATAAAGACTGGCAGGCGGCGATATCCTCTCCGAAGGAGGTGGCGATCTCGGCTCGTCTGAGATTGGTGCTATTAAAAATCTTACACCGAGTGTACATGACGGGTCCTCGGCTGTTGCGGATGGGGTTTGTTTCGGATGCTTTGTGTAAATGTGGCTGTGGTATGGTGGGTACATTCCTCCATATCATATGGGAATGTCCTGCGGTTACATCATTCTGGACTCGTGTGCATGGTGTTATGTCTGAGGTGACGGGTGTCTCGCTTCTGCCTGAGGCCCGGAGATGTCTGTTAAATATATGGGAACCCAACGACTATAATGTAGCCCAAACGCAGTGGGCCACCTTGGGCAATATGATTGCTAAACGTGACATTGCGCAATTGTGGGAGTCGGTAAAGCCACCGAGTCTGTCGGCCTGGTCTAGGAACATGGATTGGTGCATGTTCTGTGAAAAAACAGTATATATTGCCAGGGGCAGACCCAAAAAGTGGGGTAAAATATGGGGTCAGTGGAATCAATACCGTGGGGAGATCTGCACCCCTCCCTTTGAGCCGCCACCGGAGCGTCTCCAGTCCCCTTAACATGACATTCCCTCTTTTCCAGGTTTTATTTACGCATTGTTGCCTACTACCTGTTCCCTCTTTCTTCCCATTCCGGACATTCAGTTTGTTGACAATATATTATTGCAGACACGGTGCCCCTCTCCAGAAGGATTCGCCAGGATTGTTCCCTTTTTATTTCGAGCCCTTGCAGTAGTTTTTCTATGTTTGTTGGTTGGGGGGTTGTTTAAAAAAAAAAAAAAAAACCTTCTTTCTCCTTTATATGTACGTCTGGTTGGACATGGTTTTCTACTTGCCGCCGGGCCCTATGGGTTGTCGGCTGAAGGGCTGTGTATTTTTCATCCTACATTGCATTGGAACGGTTGCCAGCCGACCCACAGTGGCTGTATGATTGCTATTGTATCTACATGTCTTTTTCAATAAAGGTTTAAAAAAAAAAAAAAAAGAAGTCTGGATGAGTCGACACTAGGCTGCATAGGCCTGATCTGCATTTGGAGTGGTGGGAGGAGTAGCACCTTACCTGAATAGATCAGCACCTGCCTTCCGCAATACTGGCTCTGCCCCCCTGTGGTGTGTCTGGAGCCAAGGCTCACACTGACTACGGATGTTGTTGTGCACTTGCAGAGTGCCCCCCTCCCCTAGAACTGGTTTGCACTGGGCTCAGATCTCCTTGCACAAAGAGAACAAAGACATTTTGGGGAATAACTATCAGGCCAAAACCCCAGACTTTTAGATCATTACTGGAATTCAAGAGGAATTTTTGCCAAGCAGAAGAGCTGGAGAGACTGAGGAGAAGTAGTGCCCTTATGTGTGCCGGGGTAACCTGCAGTTGCTGGTTCTGCAAAGGAAAGGAGAAGGACTTTGTTGTGTGCTGTGCCCCCTGCTTGAAGGAGATCTCCAAGGGCCTGAAGTATGGGGCCTCCTGTTCTGAAGTCTCAGTGACACAAAGACTTAACTCACAGCTTCCCTGAACTCTATTGCTGTGAGTTCTAGCCTGCCAAGAGGAGCCTGTGGAGGTTGTTGCTGCTATTTGGGAGCTGGAAGAAAGAAGAAACGTGAAGAACTGCTAAAATCGACGCATCGCTCTTCTTGTGGCTGTTTTCTCTATGCATCTCCACGGCGCGAGAAGAATTTCCACGCATTGCATTGCCAATGCGAAAACCGTTGCAGCGCCAGTCGCAGCGGCAAGAATCAATGCATCGAGGGATTGCGGCTGAAGAGGACCAAACTAGCGCCGCTAGACGACGCTGCATCGATCACTGACGCATCCCGGATTTCCACGCATCATACCTGTGTGGCAAGCTTTCCCGACGCATCACCTGCGAACCAGAACCGTCACGAAGATTCGACGCATCGCTCCCCATGCAGACCGGATTCGATGCAGCGCGTCCTCTGTGTGTCGCAGAACTGTCGCATAGCCTCCCCAAGGTCTCAGGAGTGTCGCATCTCTCTGTTTTCCACTCTGCGGCTGTTTAGCTTTTGGAAATTTGTGGCATCTACAGGTACTTTGGTGAAAAGTCACGCACCCATAGTTTTCTATGGTGCAAGGTCTTGAAACCTTTCGAAAGTCATATTTTTAACTGTGTATGTTGTATTCTTTTTGTTTTGCTCTTGTTTAGTTTAGATAAAGATATTTTATTTTTCTAAACTGGCGTGGTATCCACTTGTGCTGTTTTCACTTTGCTACTCTGAGTGTTGGTACAAATACTATACACATTGCCTTTGGGATAAGCCTGTCTGCTTGTACCAAGCTACCAAGAGGGGGTGAGCAGGGGTTATCTTAAGTGTGTATCCCCTTTACCCTGACTAGAAGCAAAGGTCCCTATTTGGACAAAGGTTGGGGTGTGCCCAGGGCACAGGATGACTTTGCACCAACCAGAAAGTATAATTATTTAAAGTCCCTATGATAGGCCCTAGGTACCCCCCTGGGCAGGGTGCAGTGTATGTAAAAGAGAGGACATGTACTGGTGTGTGTAACATGTCCAGATAGAGAAATACTGCCAATTTAGTTTTTCACTATTGAAAGGCTATCTTGCCCATTGGACAGAATGGGGAATTCTTTGTAACATTTTACAATGCATATGTCCCATAGGGATAAGATGGAAATATTGAGTTTAGTATCCCTGAACTCAAGATTTAATAACACATCTTTTAGTAAAGTTGGTTTTTAAATTAAGTGGCTATTTTCTTGTTCAACCTTCCTGTGTGCCTCTGCCTGTTTGTGTATTTACTGTCTGGCTTTGGAGTGACGGGGGCTGGGGAGGTGCAGTTGCTCCAGGAGTCTGGATGAGTCAGCACTAGGCTGAATAGGCCTGATCTGCATTTGGAGTGGTGGGAGGACTAGCACTTGTACCTGAATAGGGCTGTGCCTGCCTTCCACAATGCTGGCTTCCCCGCTGTGGTGTGTCTGTAGCCAAGGCTCACACTGACAATGGATGTTGTTGTGCACTTGCAGAGTGTCCCCCAGAACTGGTTGATGTTTTGTACTAAGGAAAGGAGAAGGACTTTGCTGCTTGAAGGAGATCTCCAAGGGCCTGAAGTATGCTGGCCTCCTTTTCTGAAGTCTCAGGGACACAAAGACCTTACCCCCAGAATCCTTGAACTCGGCTGCTGTGAGTTCTAACCTGCCAAGAGGTGCCAGTTTTGGGCCTCTGGAGGTTGTTGCTGCTGTTTGGGAGCTAGAAGAAAGAAGAAACGTGAAGAACTGCTAAAAACGACGCATCGCTTTTCTTGCAACTGTTTTCTTGACGCTTCTCCACGGCGCGAGAAGAATTTCCACGCAACGCTGGGTTTCTGCGAAAACCGAATCAATCCATCGAGGGATCGCGGCTGAAGAGGACCAACACAACGCCGCTAGACGACACCGCATCAATCACAGACGGGTCCTGGATTTCCAGCATTACTTTCAGGCACCAGGCAGCTGGCCACCGCAATGTATGTTTGCCGGAGGGACCGATGAGACCACAGGGAGTAACCCTCTACCAGTGGGGCCCGGCCAGGCACTTATTGAGCTACTCAACAGCAAAAATACCCCTTCTGGGGGAGGAAGCCGCCTGCTGCCGATAAAGAGGACTAGGACCAGGCACAGGAAGCATTGGTACAGGAAGGTCCAAATCTGCCCCTTTCTAGCGGACACAAAGTGGGGGATGCAGGGGAGAACAGTAAATCACATAATAAAAGGATCAGTGACACTGACCCCAGGTGGCACACAGCAGTCAAAGGAACCGTTAGGTAGCCCACTGATGCGAAATAGTCTTTTACAGATCAAAGCCTCGATTCACTGGCATCAGGAGAAGGACATGCCGGATATGCTGGAGGCTATTGAGGGCAATTATCTGGCGCGCACCAGCCCGCGAGCTATCTCGCAATCAAGTAGAATGGCCTCATCAACTGGATACCGACAAATTGATTCGCCAGAGACAGGAGTCCTCACCGATTCCTTTTTACAAAAACTAGAGCAAACAATTGAAAGGACTTTGAACCTCACCCCCAACCTCATTGGGAGAGGGGACGCAGTAAACAAACAGGCTAAAAACCGAGCAGGGATGTCCCCACCAACAGGCCAGAAAGATCAAGATCAAGCTGAGCAAGAAGACATCCCCCCATTTGATAGCCATCAGAGAAGTACAAAAGCCAATAGCCAAGGCCCTTATATAGCAATCATCAAAAATGGAGGTCCAAATTGACCTTCTCCATTCAATAGCCCAATGCCTAGTAAACCAGGGCCACAAATTGGAAGAATTGGAGGCAACAACTACAATCAGGCAATGATCGCTCATACAAGTTCATGTACCGACATAATAGAAAAGTGGGCTGAGTTTCCGGAAATATTGCGGGACATAGTGTCACTAACCAAGAGCATCAAAGACATCAGAAACAACTGAATCACTGGCAAAGGGAAATTACATAGTGGTGACCAATGGAGAACACACCAGAGTGAGGGACATGGAAACATAAGCCAGGGAAAATGAATACAACAGCCTAGAGACTCTGGCACCCCGACAAAGAGTGATACCAAGGTAACTCCGGCAAGACCAATCAGAAAGGAAGCCGAAGAGCAGAAGGTGACCGTGGAGGGGAAAATAGGAGCCAGATCAGCAGCACCCCTAACAAGGATGACGAAGAAAAAGCTGAAACGATCAAAAATGAAAAGAAGATCTAGCCTGCCAGCAATGCTGAACAGCCATAGATCCGGGGAGAAAAGTAACTCCCTGCCACCCTACCCGATTTTTAATTTCAAACAGAAGATTAAGTGCCAGACCATACTGGCAGATAAAGAAAAGGCTGAAGATAGAGAAAGAGATAGTGTGATGCAACAAGGCAGGGGCCATGAAGACCAGGTGGACTAGCAGGACATACTACAACTAGCAGGGTCAACATCAATGGCTGCCCAGGCGACGACAACAAATAGGGCCAGCATGGGTAAGGAGGATGCCTCCACACAAGTAAGGCTCTATGACCTATTAGAACTGGAGGGTCATAATGGCCCAAAGAAGCACACTACATTCCCCCTGATGGAGCACAAGCATCAAGGTATGCTGGCTGGGAAACAACACTGGCGAACCTCGATCAACCCCCTCCAAAGTTTGAGATCATGCAGCCAGTGCAATGGGGGGGAGGGCTATGCAAACAAAAAAATCTCATGGAAGCACCCACATTATATGAGGTGTTGCTCACCCCTAGGTATCACATGGAAGGCCCTCATAACATCCTAAACAGATCTAACATCCTCCGACTTTTTGGTCATGTCACAACCCTGTCTCAGATTACCTCGGAAAACATAGCGTGGGTAAAGTTCAAAAGGACACAAGGAGACGGCCATGGCGATTCAACCCTCCTGGGCTTCAGTGAAAATTATCTCCAATAGGCAGTTCTTGGAGAAGCCCAACAACTAGCAAGTTGGGGTATAGAAGTAACAGAACCCATTCAACCTAAATATCCCTCAGTCCTCATACCTTAAAAAGAGGGGCCGGGGGCCACATCAATCCTGAAAGGCACTTATCACAACAATAAACGAAGGGAACATATCAACAAACGCCCTAGTACACCAATAAATATTTCTATTTTTCAAAGAGACAACCTGCGACGAGTGCTAATGGGTCAAACTAAGCAGGCTACAAGAGGCGAGAATTGGCAACAGCACCCCTAACAAAAATCAAGGCTTCGCTAGAGCAGGAAGAGAAATGTTTGTGCGGGAAGATCAACACCAAGGCCAAAACTCTTACCTCCCTCAATAACTAACTCTTCTATCATAGGACACCGCAGGGTTAAACAAAAAAGCAGGGAATAAGGAAGTACAGGACTAGCTCGCAAAAGAGGACATCGTATGCTGTCAAGAAACCTGGTAAATGACATCCAACACCCATAGTGGGCATCCATGAACATTGGATGAATGCAACAAAAAAAAACATCTTCGGACGCCCCCCCCCGGGGGTCTTTCGACTTTCATAAGCCAATGCGCGAAATCTCAAATATACTGAAATAAGAGAAAACTCCCCAGACCTGCAGTAATGGCAATCGCTGGGTTATCGTAGGGCGCCTGGCGTTTATTTTGCTGCTCATAAATTGTTATATCAACCCGGCACTGCCTGCAGCCAGCATGGAATCATTCACCAACATGCTGGAAGATATATTACTTAAATATGAGCATTACAACGTAATCATTGCAGGAGATTTTAATTTGAGATATTTGGAAAGGGCCCCTGGCAAACAAAACAAAAGGCACAAGGTGGGCCCATTGCTCTCTCTTTTTAAAAATGTTAAACTTTATTCAACTCACTTCATGATGAAACTATGATCACCCTGGTGGAGCCCCAAACCATCATTCAGGAACATATATACCATTGACAATATTTTAATCAACGAGAAATCAGCCGAAAAGTTGAAAGACTTTCGGATCGACGACAGAGGGGAAAGTGATCATAGGCCTCTTTGTGCAACATTCTACCTAGGAAGGGAATCAGCAGACCTCCATAAAATGATGGTAGAATCCACAGGGGATGATTGTTTTAGAGCAGACCTCCATAAAATGATGGGAGAATCCACAGGGGATGATTGTTTTAGAGCCATTAAAAGAATAAAATGGAAAACCAAACTTGAAGAAAAATACAGGCGTGGGCACTAACATGGCAAGCTCGAGGACTGCGGAGATCCTTTCGGAGGCGATTGGTCTCTGGGAAGCTCTGACTGAAGACCTGTGGCGGAAGCTGGGCAAAAAACATTGTAAAAAAATACTTACCAACAAGGCCCCTTTTTCAAAGAACTCACACATACCGAAAAGCTTGGGTCAATGTAAAGGTGCTCTCATGAAGGCCCTCAGAAAAAGGAAAAAAAGAGGACACCAAGTAGAGGGAGCCTCCATAGTGGTGTTGAGAGCCGCCTACAGGAGGAAAGTAGGCGAGCACAAGAGGAAAGAAATTGAACAAAAATGGCTCACGGTATTCGCCCTGTTAGAGGAAAAGAACAACGCTAAATTATGGAGGTATGTCAACCGCCTGAACTCCCAGTCTAGTAGCAAGGAGAATAACATTGCAAGCAACGAGTGCGAAGCGTACGCAAGGGGTTTATACACTAGAGGTACATCAGCTGCAGAGCACGCCTTTCCTAAGAACACCTGGGAAACAGGTACTCACATAGACACTCTCCCCAAGCACATATATAAAGTAGGATCAATGACGCTGGAGGGTGATGGCTTCACAGAAGCAGAAATAATAAGGGAGATCAGGAAAATGTGGAACATGGGGCGCCAGGCCCTAATAGCATTCCAGCCCCACTATTTAAATCAGTCCAACCATTCGTTGCATCAATCCTTCCCCTCTATACAACTTTGCTTACTCAACGACAATAATTCCACAATCATGGAAAGGTTAAATCCTATTTCCCATTCACAAGAAAGGTGACCACTCCAACCCCGCCAACTATAGGCTGGTGGCCCTGCTGAACGTAGAAGCCAAAGCCAATGCTAAAATATTGTTGAAAAAACTAGAGAACTGGGCTAATAACGAAATACTACCACTCTACCAGACCGGCTTCAGGACAAACAGCGCAACAACGGACAACATCATGGCCCTGGCCTACCTCTCGAAACGAGCGGTGAAAGACAGGCACCTGCCGTTGTTTTGCTGTTTTATTGATTACAGCACAGCTTTTGATAGAGTTGATAGGGGCAAACTGTCAGCCCGGGGGAGGGGGGTCAATCAAAGCTATTAAAAGCCATCACACCCCTTCATAATGGGTCCTGGGTACAAGTCAAGATAAGCCCCACAGCGCTATCAGCAAGAGTCAAAACCAACAACGGACTGAAGCAGGGGTATGTCTTGGCCCCCCTATTATTCAACCTCTACACAGCAGACATGGGGGGAGCTCTGAAAGAGGCAAGTCTAGTTCCATCAAGTCTGGGCACGGCGAGACTGGCAATCCTTCAGTACGCAGATGATACCGTAGTGATGGATCATACAAGAGTGGGCCTCCAAAGAGCTTTAAAAGAGCTGGGGAAGTATAATAAGGGAAATTACTTGACAGTCAACCAGAGTAAAACAAAATTAATGATATCCGGCAGACACCCCCAAAAACAACAAGCAGTCTGGACTTTGGGAGATCACCAAATTGGGACCATCACAGCCTATAATTATCTTGGGGTTTGGATACATGAGAGGGCAACACCGGCAACTCATATAAAATACTTAACTGCCAAAACCAACAGTGTAATTTTAACAATGAGACTCCTAAGCCAACGATTGACCAACCCTACAGAAGACCCCATGTTGAGGGTCCACAAGGCTAAACTAATCTCGGCCATTAACTATGGCCATTTGGCATTTCCAGGAGCCTTAGATAAATTTATAGCAGCAGCTCAGGTCAAAGCCCACAAGATTGAGCTGCAAGTACCCAAGCACAATAGTAACACCAGGCTACGGCTGGAACTAGGGCTCTGCAGACCTGAAATGGCCCTCCAGGGGGACCGAATTAAGTATTATATTAGAGTCCTTAAAGCACCCTATAATTCTCTTAAACATCACTTGGTAACAATCTTCAGCAAAGAGGATTCCCCCCTTGTTCACTAAGCTGGGAAAAGCAATAGGGACCCTAAACATCAAACCCAATAGTCTGTCTCTACCAGACATCCCGCATAAGGCCTGGTCAAATATCATAAAACGGAAAGTCCGCTCAATTTCATATAAAAAGGATTTAACCGCACATCACCATAATATCCTCACGAAAGCATTGGACGAATCTTACACCATGGAGAAATCTCAACAATACCTATAGGAAGCTTTAGGGGCCCAGGCCCACAGGAAAATCCTTCTTATGAGGCTAACGGCCCTTAGAACTGCGGACTTTAATCCAGCATGGGCGCGAGCAGACGGGCCGTCTCTTGTCTCCTATGCAACTACCAAAGGGAATCCTGGCTCCACCTATTATGTTACTGCCCCAAACTGATCAGTGAACAACAAAGGTTGCTCCGTCCCATCTTAAGAGTCTTCGGCATTAGAACGTGCAAAGAGGCATCAAATTGGTGCCTTTCGGAAAAATCTACCTACTACCTCGCAAGAGCGGCAACATTTGTTAACCAGACAGGCTTTAGACGCAAGTGTATACATGATTTTCCACAAGCTCTTGAACCTCAAAGACCGATTAATGGGTTCCAATTTTAGCTTCTTACTTTAATGATTTTAAATAATTGAATGGTTAACAATAAAATCAAATCATGACTAGAAGCAAGGGTCCCTATTTGGACAAAGGTACCTACCTCTGCCAACTGGAGACCCCCATTTGTAACATTATTGGTCAGCGGTGAGGATTTGAACTTGTATTTGTAGTTGACCCACAGTGATTGGTGTATATCACTAGTTTAGTGCAGACCACTATGCAACCACATACCATGTTTTGTTTTTGGTTCTATTTTTGAGTGACCCTTAAAGTATCCATGCATCATGTCTCAGAAGGGTAAACCAGCAAGTGAGATGGCAGAATTGGAGTTTGATATTAAGGTTTTGTATACCTACAGAGCAGATCAGCTCAAGCAATTTTGCAAAGATTTGGGCTGTCCCATGAAGAGCAGCTCCAGGAAGGGGGAGCTACAGAAGGCCTTAAGGGCCTGGTGGGAGGCCAAAGAGGCTGGCGAGACAGGTGAAGCAGTGGTGTATGAGGATATGAGGATGAACAAGGGAATGGTTTCAGGTCACAGGATCTGCCTATGTCAAGAGCAGCCTCCAGGGCTGGAAGCCACAATTTCGCTAGGAGCTTTTCCCCAGAGGTGCTGGAAGAAAACCAAGGGGTGAGAGATCATGAAGTTCAGCTCTTAAGCTTAAAAATGAAGCAATTAGAAATGGAGAACGAAAAGGCTGCCATAGAGAAAGAGAAGATGGCAGAGGAGAGAAAGAATGCTCTCGCTTTGGAGGAAAAGAAATTGCTTTTGGCTCATGAGCTGAGCATGAGGGAACTGGCCATTAAAGCCAAGCAAGTGGAGTACAGTTCAAATTGTGGCAGCACGCAGCCAGTACAAGGGGGTAAGGTTTACATACCCAAGGACCTAGTGCAGAATTACCAGAAGGGGGATATTTATGCATGGTTTACGGCGTATGAGATAGCCTTGAGAATGAAGGAGGTTCCTGAGAAGCATTGGGGGCGGGCCTGCGGAAACACATTGAGGCCTCTGAGAGAGATACCCTGCCACCTTTAGAGCAGGCGGGTACCCTGACCTATTCACATATGAAGGAGGCTTATGCCTCAGGTATGGGCTCACCCCAGAGCAGTACCGAGAGAAGTTCAGGAACTTTAAGAAGCTTGATTCGCATGCTTGGGTTGAATGTGTGAACATGTATACCCGTGCATTGGAAGGTTCGGATAAAGAGCAGCAAGGCAACTGATTACCAGGGGTTGTGCAACTTAATTAGTTGGGAGCACTTGAGTACTTTGTGTGTTCCAGAGCTGGGCCAGCATTTATTGGATAGTAAGCTAACTGATCCCAGGGTACTTGCTCAGGTGGTGGACCGCTGGACTAGCACCAGGGTCCACAAGGGGATTATGGGTATCCGAGCCAAAGGTGGGCAGGGCCACCAGCAGAAGAGTGGGTGGGGGCAAGGGTAACCAAAAGGAGTTCTCTAAAGGGCCCCAAAAAAGTTCACAGGGTAAGGAGTCCCAGCCCCCCAAGCCTAAAATATCCTGGACCCCTAAGGGCAGGCAGGACAATCGGGGTCCCTCCTGGTGTTATTCATGTGGTCAGGTGGGCCACATTGCAAGGGATCCTAAGTGCCCCTATGCACCACCTGCACCCACTGGTGCATAGTCACCGGGGTTAGTGAGTGTAGCATTGGGGAGGAGTTGGTTCCTAGTGAAGGTGGGGAGCCAACAGTTATGACCCTTGTCTCATTAGGAGACCGAGAGATGGTCTAGGGATCCTATCCGTCTGAAAACACTAAGAAGTAGAGGTAGTGGGTTGCCATCAATGGGAAGAGGGCGGAGGCTCTGAGAGACACAGGAGCCAGTTTGATATCTGTCATGTGTCAATGGGTGTCTGAAGAGCTGGGTATTCCCAATGTTCTTCACCCTGTAGTTGCAGCAGACAACTCTGAGCGCCCGTGTAAGGTGGTACTAGTTCCCTTCGAGTGGCGGGAGGGCTCAGGTTCCTTGAAAGTCATTGTCAGTCCATCCATGCCTGTAGACTGCCTGCTTGACAATGACCTGGACAGTTCCCCATGGAAGGATGTGGAACACCAGGCTCATTTGGAGATGTTCGGTCTGCCTGAGTGGGTGTGTGTAACCACTCGGGCAATGACAGCAAGTAGGGGTGATCAAGAGGACCTGAAGCCTGAAAGAGTGGCCCAGTTGCCTGCCAGGAAGAGGAAGTGCAGAGGTAGTGGGAGACCAGCCCCGAACTTCCCACAGTCCAGTAAGAGGGAGAATCTGAGGGGGATGCCCTGGAACTTACAGGGAAACAACTGGCTGAACTGGGAGACCTGCCAGAGCTGACCTTTTGGCAGCAGAAAGGGAGTCCCTCCAGGGAGGAGTTCTGCAGAGCGGAGATGGAGTGCCCTACTCTTGTTGGTTTGCGGCAACAGGCTGCAAACCAGGCAGCTGGTGATCTGTCTCGATCACATCTTATTTACTGGGAAGATGGATTGTTGTATAGTGAGCCTAAGGTAGCTGAGCCCGGTGCAGCCCGTGTGCTGGTGGTACCCAAGTGCTTCAGGACCTTCCTACTGGGTCTGGCTCATGATATCCCTCTAGCAGGACATTTGTGGTGTGACGACCTTTCAGTCTTGTCATCCACTTTTACTGGCCCCCAAATGAAAAGTCATGTTGGTACGCATTGTAGGTCTTGTCAGACTTGCCAAGCAAGTGGCAAGAGTGGAGGGAAGTGTCAGGCTCTCCTCTAACTCTTTCCTGTGGTGAGCATCCCTTTTGAGCGGGTGGTCATTGATATTGTGGGACCCCTGAAACCCAAGACTGCCTTAGGCAACAAGTTCATCTTGGTCTTGGTGGAGCATGCAACCCGGTACCCGGAAGCTGTCCCTCTCCGGACAGTAACAGCCCTCGTGGTGGGCCGTGCATTGATAGGGATCTTTTCCCATGTATTGTTCCCCAGAGAGGTGGTCTCTCACCGCGGTACACACTTCATTTGGAAGTACATGACATCTTCGTGGGAGGAGTGCGATGTGGCATACAAGTTCACCACTCCTTACCATCCTCAAGGGAATGTATTGGTTGAGATATTCAACCAAACCCTGAAGGGCATGATAAAGAGACTTGCAGAACCCATGAGACCGATGTGGGACGTCTTTTTGCCATGCCTGTTGTTTGCATACAGGAAGGTACAGCAGAAGTCCTGAGCGTTCAGTCCCTTTGAACTTTATGGTTCAGTCCCTTTGAACTGCTGTATGGTCACGCTTTGAGAGGATCTCTGAGTCTGGTGAAGGAGGTTTGGGAGAGAACCCCTGGTAAGATGTGTTCAGCTATGTGCTGGCCTTCAGAAACCAAACTCAACGCGTCAGGAAATTCGCTCAGGCGAACCTGGAAGCTAGCCAGGAAGAAATGAAAAGATGGTATGACCAGAATGCACCTCCGGTCGTATTTAGGCCAGGCGAGAAAGTGTGGGTGATTGCACCAGTGGAGCCTTGTGTGCTCCAAGATAAGTGGACCGGTCCATATGAGATGGGGGAGTGCAAGACTGAGGTGACCTATTTGGTTCACTTGCAGACACCATTGCACCCTTTGAGGGTCCTGCATGTAAGCCGCGGGAAAGCCTTGAGAGGTCTGAAGTAGCTATGCTCCTTGCAACAGGTGATGGAATGGATGAGGAAAGTGAGCCTCTTCCTGACCTCTTGTCAGTGAAGGAACATGATGGGTCAGTGGATGGGGTAAACCTCTCTCCTACCCTGACCCCAGAGCAGCAGAGGGACTGCCGCCAGGTGCTGGGACAGTTCTCCTCCCTGCTCTCCCTAACACCAGGAGTAACCAATTGGTGCGTCCATGATGTGGACACTGGAGACAGTCTACCTGTGAAGCAGACATTTTACACGGTAGCTGACAAAGTCAGGCCCAGCATCAAGGAAGAAGTTTCCAAGATGTTGGCGTTAGGGGTGATAGAGCCCCCAAGCAGCCCCTGGGCTAGCCCAGTGATCTTAGTGCCAAAAGCTGCTGCGCCCGGTGCCACTGCAGAACTCCGGTATTGTGTAGACTACCATGGGCTCAATGCGGGCACCAAGACTGATGCACACCCCATCCCCAGAGCTGATGAACTTGTTGATTGGTTGGTGGCTGCCCGGTACCTCAGCACCTTTGATTTGACGTCTGGGTACTGGCAGATTGCCTTAACCGATGGGGCCAAGGAGAGGTCTGTGTTCTCAGTGCCAGAGGGGCACTACCAGTTCCGGGTTATGCCCTTTGGGTTGAAGAACGCCACTGCCACTCTGCAGAGACTGGTCAACCAGGTACTGTCCGGGCTGGAGGAATTCAGCGCTGCTTACTTGGCTGACATTGCTGTGTTCAGCTCCAGTTGGTAGGAACATTTGCAACACCTCTGTGAAGTGTTGAAGGCTATGCAAAGGGCAGGCCTCACTATAAAGGCTACTAGGTGCCAGATAGGGCAGGGGTCTGTGGTGTTCTTGGGACACCAGGTAGGGAGTGGCCAGGTGGCGCTCCTACAAGCGAAGATTCATACCATTCTCACTTGGGAGCACCCCAAGACCCAGACAGAGGTGAGAGCCTTTTTAGGTCTCTCTGGGTACTGCCAACAGTTTGTCAAAGGGTATGGCACCATTGTTGCCCCCTTGACAGAGCTGATTTCAAGTAAGCTTCTTAGAAAGGTGATTTGGACTGATGACTGCCAGACCATTTTTGATGTCCTGAAATCTGCTAAGTGTACTGTGCCGTGCTTAAGGCACTTGATTTCTCCAAAGAATTTGTTGTGCAGACAGATGTTTCGGAGCATGGTGTGGGAGCAGTACTCTCACAAATGACGAGGGCTTGGACCTTGTAGCTTTTATCAGTAGGAGGCTACTTCCCGGGGAACAGAGTTGGAGTGCAATTGAATGAGAAGTTTTTCTGTGGTCTGGGCACTGAAGAAGCTAAGGCTCTACTTGTTTGGGACTCACTTCTGGGTTCAGTCAGACCAAGGACTCTTCAAATGGTTAATGCAGATGGGGTGAGAATCCAAAACTGTTGAGGTGGTCCATCTCCCTACAGGGAATGGATTTTACATTGGAACACTGCCCAGTAACAGAACACACCAATGCTGATAGTCTGTCCAGATTCTTCCGCCTTAGTGATAAGAACTCCCAAGAGGGTGGGTAGTTCTCCCCACTTTTCAGCAACACATGTTAGACCTGGCATCCTTGGCGTGGTTTTCCCTGACTTTTTGCCTCTACCTCCTGTATTTTTGATGCTGTGCTTAGATGCTTTGGGTTCTTTGCCACTGCTGTTCCGTGTCAAAGTGCGAGTGCTCCCTGTGTAAATTGATATTGTGATTGGTTCTCCCTGATTGGCATATTTGTTTTACCAGTAGGTCCATAGTAAAGTGCACTGAGTGTGCCAGGGCGGGTACATCAAATGCTACTAGTGGGCTTGCAGCGCTGATTGTGCTAACCACATGAGTAGCCCTGAAAAGAGCTCTGAGGCCTGCCACCGCGGTGCCTGTGCGCAGTTTAACTGCCATGTCAACTTGGCAAGTGTACCTACTTGCCAGGCCCTATCCTTCCCTTTTCTTACATAGGACACCCTATGGTAGGCCCAAGGTACCCCCCTGGGCAGGGCAGTTAGGGCATGTACTGCTGTGTGTAACATTTCCTCATAGTGAAATACTGCCAATTTCGTTTTTCACTATTGAAAGGCTATCTTCCCATAGGACAGAATGGGTAATTCTTTGTAACATTTTACAAGCATATCTTCCCATAGGGATAAGATAGAAAAATTGAGTTTAGTATCCCTGAACTCAGGATTTAATAACACATATTTTAGTGAAGATGGTTTTCAAATTGTGTTTTTGAAAATGCCACTTTTAGAAAGTGGCAATTTTCTTGTTTAATCTTCCTGTGTGCCTCTGCCTGTTTGTGGATTGACTGTGGCTTTGGAGTAACAGGGGCTGAGGTAGTGCAGTGGCTCCAGGAATCTGGATAAGTCTGCACTAGGCTGAATAGGCCTGATCTGCATTTGGAGTAGTGGGGGGAGTAGCACCGTACCTGAATAGATCAGTGCCTGCCTTCCACAGTGCTGGCTCTGCCCCCTGTGGTGTGTCTGGAGCCAAAGCTCACATTGTCTATAGATGTTGTTGTGCACTTGCAGAGTGCCCCCCCCCCCGAACTGGTTTGAACTGGGCTGAGAGCCCCTTGCACAAAGAGAACAAAGGCATTTTGGGGTATAACTATTAGACCCCCAAACCACAAACTTTTAGATCATTCCTGGAATTCGAGAGGAACCTTTGCCAAGGAGAAGAGCTGAAGAGACTGAGGAGAAGTAGTGCCCTTACTGTGTGTCTGGGGTTGGCCTGCAGTTGCTGTTTCTGCCAAGGAAAGGAGAAGGACTTTGCTATGTGCTGTGCCCCCTGCTTGAAGGAGATCTCCAAGGGCCTGAAGTATAGGGCCTCCTGTTCTAAAGTCTCAGGGACACAAAGGCTTCACCCACAGCTCCCCTGAACTCTGCTGCTGTGAGTTGTAGCCTGCCAAGAAGGGCCTGTGCCAGTGTTGGGCCTCTGGAGGTTGTTGCTGCTATTTGGGAGCTGGAAGAAAAAAGAAACGTGCAGAACTGCTAAAATCGACGCATCGCTCTTCCTGCGGCTGTTTTCTCGACGCATCTCCACGGCGCGAGATGAATTTCCACGCATTGCATTGCCATTGCGAAAACCGTTGCAGTGCCAGTCGCTTCTGCAAGAATCAATGCATCGAGGGATTGGGGCTGAAGAGGACCGACCCAGGCGCGCTCGACGACGCCACATTTATCACCGACGCATCCCGGATTTCCACGCATCGTACCTGTGCAGCAAGCTTTCCCGACTCATCACCTGCGAACCAGAAACGTCAGGAAGAATCGACGCATCGCTCCCCATGCAGACTGGATGCGACCCAGAGCGTCCTCTGTGTTTCGCAGAACTGTCGCATAGCCTCCTCAAGGTCTCAGGAGTGTCGCATCTCTCTGTTTTCCAACTCTGCGGCTTTTTGGCTGTTGGAACTTTGTCGCAAACAGGTACTTTGGTGAAAAGTCATGCATCCATAGTTTTCTATGGTGCAAGGTCTTGAAACTTTTTGAAAGTCATATTTTTAACTGTGTATGTTGGATTCTTGTTGTTTTGCTCTTGTTTAGTTTAGATATTTTATTTTTCTAAACTGGTGTGGTATCCATTTGTGCTGTTTTTACTGTGTTACTGTGAGTGTTGGTACAAATACTTTACACATTGCCTTTGGGATAAACCTGTCTGCTTCTACCAAGCTTCAAAAAGGGGGTGAGCAAGGGTTATCTAAAGTGTGTATCCCCTGTACCCTGACTAGAAGCAAGGGTCCCTATTTGGACAAAGGTACCTACCTCTTCCAACTAGAGACCCCCATTTCTAACAAGGATGCTTGTAATTTTGTTGCTTAAGTGCACTAAAGTGTTCAGTAATCTTCTCTCGTAGGGTCCTGATTATTTTCCCTACAGATATTTTTTCACATTTTCTTATGATTATATATACCACGTAGCAAGTGCTTCAATCAATATGCATTTGAATAACATGGTCATGAGAATTACAATCAATACATTTGGTGATACCGTCCACAGCTAACCTGCTCATGTTACAGTTTCCACATTTGCTGGACCCCACCGTTAATTTAGATAGGCCTATGCTATCTACACGATGTATTGGAAATAATTATGTTTTGTAGAGAACTGCCTTTACAATATGTGATGATGGGGTGTTTCTTAAAGCATGGCTGTAACGTCTTATCTAGTTTTACCAAATGCCAATGCTTGCACAAAATATTATACACTTTATTCGAAGATGGGTAGAAATTAGTAACCAACCTTACCAGGGATTTCAATTTTTTAGTAACACGCTCAGGGGCATATTTACAGTAGAAGTGACGGTGCAGTCCGCCACTTCTGAAATGCAGGGCTGCACCATATTTACATATATGGTGCAGCCCTGCGTTTCCCACTGCGCTGGCGCTATATTTAGCTGCCTAACACCAATGCAATTCAGAAAAGGGGGTGGTGATGAACAGAGTGTCTGAATTGAGCAGACCACTCTTACCCAGTCCAAAGATCAGGGCTTGATCCATCACCGTCATTTATCTCACTGCACCATCCCAGCTCAGAACCTGGCTATATGCAAATCAGTCTGTCCCTGGCCCAGTGCATCATGGGAACAGGGCAGACTAAACTACCAAGCCAATTCTTCACCAGAAAGGAGACAAGCTACCGGGGACCGGTTTCTGGCATTTCAGCCGTCTTCGGCCCTGCTTGCTTGAATCCTGATGGTGCAGTGAGAAAGGGACTCATGTCTGAGTATACCCTGCCACACCTATAGTGGCCAAAAACGATTCAGAAAAGGGGGTGGTGATAAACAGAGTGTCTGAAATAATGCCAGAAACCGGTCCCCGGAAGCTTGTTTCCTTCCCAGTATAAGAATTGGCTTGGTAGTTTGGTCTGCCCTGTTCCCATGATGCACTGGGCCAGGGACAGACTAATTTGCATATAGCCAGGTTCTGAGCTGGGATAGTGCAGTGAGCTAAAAAACGGTGATGGATCAAGCCCTGATTTGTTGACTTGGTGTGAGTGCTCTGTTTAATTCAGATACTCTGTCCATCACCACCCCCTTTTCTGAATCTTTTTGTCCACCATAAGCGTGGAAGGGTATACTCAGATGTGAGTTCCTTGTTCATTGCACCATCAGGATTCAAGCAAGCCGGGCCGAAGACGGCTGTAATGCCAGAAACCGGTCCCCGGAAGCTTGTTTCCTTCCCAGTATAAGAATTGGCTTGGTAGTTTGGTCTGCCCTGTTCCCATGATGCACTGGGCCAGGGACAGACTAATTTGCATATAGCCAGGTTCTGAGCTGGGATGGTGCAGTGAGCTAAAAAACGGTGATGGATCAAGCCCTGATCTGTTGACTGGGTGTGAGTGTTCTGTTTAATTCAGATACTCTGTCCATCACCACCCCCTTTTCTGAATCGTTTTGTCCACCATAAGCGTGGAAGGGTATACTCAGATGTGAGTTCCTTGTTCATTGCACCATCAGGATTCAGGCAAGCCGGGCCGAAGACGGCTGTAATGCCAGAAACCGGTCCCCGGAAGCTTGTTTCCTTCCCAGTATAAGAAGGGGCTTGGTAGTTTGGTCTGCCCTGTTCCCATGATGCACTGGGCCAGGGACAGACTAATTTGCATATAGCCAGGTTCTGAGCTGGAATGGTGCAGTGAGCTAAAAAACGGTGATGGATCAAGCCCTGATCTGTTGACTGGGTGTGAGTGTTCTGTTTAATTCAGATACTCTGCCCATCACCACCCCCTTTTCTAACACCAATGCAGGCACCCTTCCACCATAGTACAAGGGTGTCTTTGTTGCAGGAGAAGATGGTTTATTTGCAGGAAGGTGTCACTTCCTGCACATAAACAATCTTTGAATGGTGTTTTGTAGCTTCTGTGTGTGTTGATTAATGCACCACACATAGAAGTTGCAAAACGTTTTTTTTTAAATTATTGTTCATGTGCAGTAAGGGCCACCTTCCTGCACATAAACAATCAATGGCGTTTTTATGTCTGCTGCACAACGCTGCACACATGGAAACAGCAAAAACTAGGATAAATTAAAAAATTCTCCTCTTTGAGCCAGGGTAAGACCAGGTTTTCCCTGTTCTTAATTTTGGTGCTGCCCCATATTTACACCACCCTTGTAAATATGGAGCAGCGTCAAAATCAATGGGTGTTGTGGTGAAATGCCCACCGTAACACCCATTTCCCTCCTCTTTCACGCTAAGTATAGCGTACTAGGGTGCCCTATTTACAAGGCAAGTGGCGTAACGCTGCCTTGTAAATAAGGCGAAGCCCTTATCGCCAATACAAAGTAGTGAAACGTGATGTCGTGGTGGTGATCAGGGCTTGTAAACCTGCCCGTTGGTGTCTGAGATGGTATTAGAATGATTTAATCTACCTCACACTTTCTCCATTGGTTGAAAGGGAGGTCCCTGTAAGCATGCTTGTGCTAGATGCAACTCCCAGTCCAAAACAGTTTTTCTCACTGGCAATCTACAAAGTGAAAAACTCCTCTATAGCCTTTACACATATGGCTCCAGAGAACCTATTTCTCCCCAGGGTTCTCTAAACTCCTTAATAGTTACCCATTGAAGCTTCAGAGTGTGAGGCCTAGGTTAAACCCATCCTGAAAAATTCAAGAACTTTGAATCCTCACAAGTGGTAGGATCTAAGGGCCAGATGTAGGTAATCCCAGATTACCAATTCTAAACTACCGAATCATACCGATTCGGTATTTAAGAACTGGCAATCGGCATTTAGGTAATTTTACCGATTTAATTACTGAATCGGTATGAATCGGTAATAATCGAATCAGTATTTACCGATTCGGTAATTGCCATTCATTCCTATGGGCCTGGAGGCCCATAGGAATGAATGTCATTATTCGGTAATTGAGGGAAACATTGAAGGGTGGCAAGGTGTCACTTTGACACCCTTTTGCACCCCTCAATTGTGCATGGGTGCCCATGTTGCAGACATACATGCCCTTAGGGCATGTATGTCTGCAACATGGCACTGTTTAAAAAGCAAAACAAATGCTCTTTAAAGGGTTTTGATTATTTACCACCAACTTCTAGTTGGTGGTAAATAACGAATTCTTAAACCCCTATAGCACTGATTACAGTGCTACCTACATCTCAAAATACAGATTCAGTAATTTTACCGAATCGGTATTTTACAGAATCGGTAAAATTACCGATTCTGTAAAATTACCGAATCTGTATTTTAACATGCCCCTACATCTCAAACTCCAAATACCGGTCTGTAACCGCCGAAATCGGCCGTTACCGACCGGTATTTGCCTTCCTACATCTGGCCCTCAATCCTTAGGGATACACCACTTTCTAAACAACTCCCACTGACGAGCATAGGATCATGTAGAAGATCCCCTCCGATAACACTAAGCGGCCACTGCAAGATTTCGTGAAAGGCCTCATATCTGTAAACCTAACCTCTCAACTTCCAAACCGTTAATCTGAGCTTGGACAGGGATATCGAATTTAAAAAGTGATTTAGGAATGGAGATGTAAGAATTAGAAGAACCCACCCTTATACCTCCTGATCTGACAAAGAAAAGGGAACCAAGACGATCAAAGCCAAAAAGAAAAGATTATCGTCAACACCATCTCCCAACTGATATTCATCAATACTCCTGGAATCAAAGGAAAAAGGGGAAAAGCATAAATAAGACATTGAAGCCTGTGTCTGGAGATTTTTATTTCTTGCATAACTCATTCTCTGTGGTCACAAACATATCTGCTCCAGAAAATCCCACCTCCTCCAAATTCTCCTGAACCCCACCGGATTTAGACAAATATACTAAGATGAAGTAAAAACTCTGCAGAGGTTTCCACCACCATATTCAATTTTACTTTGTATAAACTGTTGTAAGGGGTACAAGATTCCTTTCCACTCCTCTGAAAATCAGGTCTGCGCTTTCTGTTAGTGTCTGGAAATGAGTGACCTCCCTACCTGTTCAGATAACGTTTTGTTGTTACATTGTTTGTTCTCATCGACACTGGAGAGCAAAGAATTTCTGAGGAAAAGCTTGCCTTGCCATCATTCAATTCCTTCCAATTTGAAGAGTGTCATCTGAGAGGTCCATATGCCCTGAATCTTTTGAGTGTCCAATGTCACTCCCCATCCATACCCACTAGCATTCATCTTGATTACTTTTAGTTGGGAAGGACTCCAAGATGTCCAGTGCTCCGAGATGCAACGGATTGAGTTACCAGTTCAGTTCTGATTAACTTCCTATGACATTAGAGGAAGAGAATTCAGGTTCATCAATATCTGCTTCCAAAGTTTCAGTAGGTGACAGACAAATAATCCCAGATTAAATCTTACCCATGGCATGAGAAACACTGTTGCAACTTAATTTCTCTGCATCTGCAACCAACATATTACTGTTGATGTCTTCTGACTTTACAACAAGAAAATATGATTTTGTCACTTCAACTTCTTTTTGTCAGGAGAACTATCCCCACATCTGTCTGAAACCTTACTCCAAATAATTTAATTTTCTATGATAGAATCAGGTTTGATTTGTTTTCCAGTTTTGAGAAACCCAAAAGAGTCATCCTATCTAAAGATGACATGCCATCTGCTGAATCGATGAAGAATGAAACGTCCAAGTAAGGGTGGACTTTTATGCTCTCATTGTGCTACTGGACACCCAATGGACCAAACACTTTCTTGAACCCCCTCAGTGCAGTCTTTAGTCCAAATAGGAGTACACAAAACTGAAAGTGGTGATTGAGAATGTCAATCTGCAGATTGTTCTGTTGGTCTTGATGAATTGAAATGCATCCTGCAAATCCAACTTCTCCATAAATTCATCATGTGCAACAAAAGGATTTATTATCTGAAGGCAGTCCATTTTTAAATGAATCATATAAACTCATTTGTTGACTAATTTCAGGTCTAGTACCGGCCTGTAACTCCCAAAGACTTCACCCAAAAAATGATCAAGCAAATTCTCAAAACTTTGTCCTAACTTGGAACTGGAAGAATTTGTGTCCTCCCTCCCAAAGAGCATATGTTTTTTTCCTTGTTCCTTGGGACAGGTGTAGGGATGAAACCCCGTTCTGCATGGTTTGAGCAAAAATCCATACTGTAGCCTTGTTACCAGATATTCAGTAGTTAAAGATCTGCCACATCCTGACTCCGAACTTTTAAACCATCTTGCATTTGGCCACCCACACTGGGAGCTGTGCTTGAAGATCCTTGATTGTCAGGACCCCTGAGTTTTCTGGTTCGAAGGATGCTCGTTGCGACTTGCCTATTTGTAAATATTTCTTGGGCTGGATCCATCTTCTCCTTGACTGCCTATGCTCATCTTTGGCAGACAATGAATTGGACTTTCCTTGGCAAGGAAAAACATGCTAACTGTCCTTAAAGGCTTTAATGACCATGGAATCAAGCTGTTTTCCAAAAGGTTTTAATCCTGAGTGAGCAGGGCGGCATTTTCAGTATTTTCTGCTTTCCAATCCTTATTTCACTTCTGGCCATAATGGAACCATCGATACAGACAAAGTGGTCCCAGATAAACATGCAATAAACTCAATTGTAACAAGAATAAGTACATACACAGGTAATTATAACAACATTGTTTTTAATCACAACGTGTATTATATAAGAATCATTCATAAAAATGAGTACATGTTAAATCACATATAATGCCCCTAAGAATGAAAATAGGGAAGGGTAGTGCTGGGATAGTGAAAGGTAAGAACTAAAAAAGATGGTCATTAAGACCAAAATACAACAGAATTTGTAAACAAATTGACACAATGGAACAATTAATTAATCAGTTGCTTTAGACAATCATGCCTCAAAGGAAATCAATATTAATAAATGATGACGGAGGCTGAACACAAGAAGGAGTGTCGACGTTTCGACCCAGGTGAAGTGCAGGCGCGGTATAAGCCTTGCTAGAGGGTATTCATCAGGACAGGGGTTGTGGGGGATGGGGCAATGGATCTGCGTAAAAATTAAAAATGAATAATTAATTCATGGGTCACAAGGGATCCCAAAAGACTTAAATAGATAAAAGGCCGAGAAAGGAACATGCTCATAAGTAGAGGAAGGAATACATCATTGATGGTACAGGTAATCTCTCTAGAGGCTAGATGATGGGAAAGACCTCAGAGGCACAATCGATCATTTAGTCTTGAGGACTAAATCGGATGATAATAGGTAATTAATACGTATTATACTTAGCAGGTGACAAGCTAAAATCTGAGGCAATCAGGAATATTTGAGGCAATCAGGAATAAGGAGTTGTAGTTCACTGTGGACCCAATTACAAATAATTGATTTAGGCCCCCTTGGTAACAATAGTTGAAATGACAAACATAAATGCATACATCTGTGATCCAAGTTTGCAATTACCGCTGTATTAAGGGTTTGAGAGTTATCACGCTTGATAGACCCATGGTCAAAGATCGAATCAGTAGACGGATAAAAGCTGACCTTTCATAGTAGACTGCTTAACAGTAGCACATCCTACGGGTCCTTAAAATATCGACACACAGCAGAGTTAGCATCAGTTATACGTAAAATGAGCGTACCTGTCAATAAGATTGCTGACAGTAGGGGCTATCGAAATGTAGATAGTGAATCAATGTGTAGATTCTGTAAGGCAGCAAGATGATATATTACGGCCCACACTATCAAACACAACAGTCCTGCCTTCACATTTGATTCAGCGGTGCCCCTCGCATACCCCTATCTGCATATTTGCAGTTTACTCCCCCTCTGCCCTCGGCAGGTATGTTGATTCACAAGTATCCATACTAGCCTGTTGTGTTTGATAGTGTGGGCCGTAATATATGTATTCCTTCCTCTACTTATGAGCATATTCCTTTCTCGGCCTTTTATCTATTTAAGTCTTTTGGTATCCCTTGTGACCCATGAATTAATTATTAATTTTTAATTTTTACGCAGATCCATTGCCCCATTCCCCACAACCCCTGTCCTGATGAAGACCCTCTAGAAAGGCTTATACCACGCCTGCACTTCACCTGGGTCGAAACGTCGACACTCCTTCTTGTGTTCAGCCTCCGTCATCATTTATTATTATTGATTTCCTTTGAGGCATGATTGTCTAAAGCAACTGATTAATTAATTGTTCCATTGTGTCAATTTTTTACAAATTCTGTTGTATTTTGGTCTTAATGACCATCTTTTTTAGTTCTTACCTTTCACTATCCCAGCACTACCCTTCCCTATTTTCATTCTTAGGGGCATTATATGTGATTTAACATGTACTCATTTTTATGAATGATTCTTATATAATACACGTTGTGATTAAAAACAATGTCGTTATAATTACCTGTGTATGTACTTATTCTTGTTACGATTGAGTTTATTGCATGTTTACCTGGGACCACTTCTGGTTAACCCGTGTTTTTGTAACACATAATGGAACCATCAGCTACAATTACTGAAGCCCGCAGACCATCAAAGGGGACAATCAAAAGAAATCTAGCTGAAGCTCACTATTAGCTAGCATGTCGGAGCAGTCCTCGTACTGCATGACTGCAGGCAGACCATCCAAATTCTTCGCAAGTAAGTGAACTGTGTAAAACTGCATATATTCAAGTGCTCAAAGCCTAGTTCAGGGCCACACATGTTTTATTTAGAGCTGAGTCTGTTTTCCTGCCCAAAGCACCAGAAGGGGTAAAGTCTTCCGGACTAATCGGCGTCTTCACATTCAGATTTCCCAAAATGGAGTGACTTTTTACACTGTGTGGAAGGACTGACTTTGCATCTTACAGCATATACATTTTCTGCATAAATCTAGGGACCATCAAGTGATCCAACCGCGTCCATTTGCGCAAAATGAGAGATCTGATCTTGTCATCCATTGGGAGAGTTGTTCCTGAAGATCCTGTACACCGTAGAAAAAGTATAGACATCTCATCCTTCACCATTTCCATTGTAGATTGGTGACAGACTCTGTTCTATTTCCTCTTTTCTCACATATTTTCCTTTCGTTGAAGGACTGGCGATCTTACTAGAAGAAGAAATGCCTCCTTGTTTATGATGCTGCTTCCTTTTCCTTTCAC
This sequence comes from Lissotriton vulgaris, assembly GCF_964263255.1. Taxonomy (NCBI): domain Eukaryota; kingdom Metazoa; phylum Chordata; class Amphibia; order Caudata; family Salamandridae; genus Lissotriton; species Lissotriton vulgaris. The sequence continues at coordinate 8,232 of NW_028254676.1, read as the reverse complement.
ATTGCACTGGCATTTAAAGAACTGCAATAATAAGGCTCTGAATGTCTGGATCCACAGCATCCTATCCCCATGGACAGTGTTTCAGAGGAAGGATGTCTCCTCTAGGTGCATACTCAGCAGAAGAGAACACTTCATGATGGTTGGGCTTGCCACCTCTCTTTCCAGCATTTATTGAACCAAGGAAGGGCTTGTCAATCTTGTTAAATTGGAAAGACTAGACCCATGTGATGACAACCAGACTGACCCATTGGCTGATTGCCATAAAACCAATCCTGTGGTTCACCTGTAACACTCTGCAATGATTGCCTGAAAAAATGCTCCCCAAACTGGATAAAACATGGTTATTCAACTTGCCCAAACCTTAATTTGGAAATGATTTAACCAGAAACCAGTCATTACCCTGCATCCATTGAACTTGTTAGAGCATTATTAATTCCTTTCTCTTTTTATATATTCTCTTGTTTTTAGTATGATTGGTTAAAAACAGCCTCCAAAATTAAAAATATCTGGTGTATCCACATAGCTAACAAGCGTGGAACAAATACCTGGAAGGAGAGATGCTTCATGCTCATTTCGTGGAGTCTGATTGGAGTCCCTGCCTCCTGAAATGTCAACATAGCACTTTGCACCAGCCACTCTAAGACCGGTAATGCAGCATCCTTAATCTGTGCTGACCTCCCTGAAGTATCTTCCTCACCAATGTATGCTTATCCAAGGGTGGGTCGCCATTACCTTTCCGAGCCCCACACTAGAAAGGTAATATGGTGGCAATCTTCTCGAATTGTCCAAAGCTTGGCAAAGCAAAGTGAACTCCTCTGGACTTCACAAAGACTGCTGGAGGCAGATAAGCCAAACAGGAGGAACGACTGACAGTTCATGGTTACGGAAGAGCTCAGAGCTTTGAAACGTTCGCTTCGACACTACGAAAGACAGTGGGGTAAAGACTATCACATAGATTCATGAAGCCAAATTGCGATAGCAATAGCTGCGAATTAGCAATTGCGATCTCAATTTGAATAAAAGGAATTCATGATAGTGAAATCACAAAAAAAGCGAATTTGCTGAAGAAAAATTGCGAGTTCGCAAATAAATTCGCAGAATCCTGGAAGAAGCCTATTATCGATTCTGAAATTGCGAGAAACCATGGAATCTGCGAATTCATTTGCGAAATCGCAAAATAATCGCAATCGCTATTCATGAAAAATCGCTAAATGCGAAAAACCCAAAAAACGCTATTTGCGACGCGCAATTTATGGAGAACCCAAACCAGGTGGTAACCAGTAAGGAAAAAAAAATGTAAAAAACGTTAACAAACTACCAACAGGTGCAGGCCTGACCAAACACACTTAAGGATATGCAGCAGGAGCATGAGGACTCTCACAATGCCAGGACTCTACATGGTGGTCAGGCGGCGAAGGCTACAGTGAGCAGCACGGAGCAGACGTAGGATCCAGGAGCGGATATTCCGCCAGCGGGTCACCCTTTTGGGCCAAACCAGGGAGCAAATTTACGCTAAGTACCGCCTGAATGGGGCAATGATCATCAAGCTGATCCGGGACCTAGACCCCCTGATGCAGCACCCAACAAGGAGGACCAATGCCGTGCCCTAAGATGTCCAGGTATTGTGCAGCCTGCACCTTCAGGCCTCCGGAAGCTTCCAGGGGATAGTCGCTGTTGCAGGGGGGAGTTTCCTGGATGCAATGCTGACCCGGCTACACCACTACATCTCATTCCCCACCAGCCAACAGGACTTGAATGAGACCAAGCATCAATTTTACAACGTTGCAAAATTTCCACATGTAATAGGATGCATTGACAGTACCCACATCCACATCTGCTCACCAGCACAAACGGAATACATGTACCGCAACCGCAAGTCCTACCACTCCCTCAATATCCAGATGGTGTGCAATGCAAAGACATTCATCATGGACATAGTGGCACAGTACCCGGGGAGCACATATGACTCCTTCATATTCCGGCACAGCGGCATCCACACACGACTGGCCAGGGCAGACTTTGGGGAAGAACACCTACTAGGTAAGTACACATGCCCCAAAATAGTACACTGTGATCATGTATCTGCGCAGAACAGGCACTCACCCTCTGCTCCTTTCATTCAGGTGACAGCGGCTACGCTCTCCGTGAGTACCTCCTCACCCCATACCTCAACCCTGCAACACCACAGCAACAGCGTTACAATGCTGCACACATACGCACAAGAAATTGCATTGAGAGGACATTTGGCCTTTTGAAGAGCAGGTTCCGTATACTTCACAAGACTGGTGGGGCCATGAAATACACACCTGAGGTCTGCTGCCGCATCGTGGCCGTGTGTGCAATACTCCACAACTTTGCTACCAAGCGCAGGATACCAGTGGAGATATCTGGCAGTGAGTCGGAAGGGGACAACCGCCCACCTCCACACGAGCGTCATGCACGCGGGGAAAATCCTGCTGAAGGACACAGGCCCCGCAACCACATCACTATTAACTGTTTCTAGTGCACCCACACCCCTCACACAACACTGCACTCATGCATAACAAATGTAATAATGACATGAGTTGGATTTAAGTCAGACCATAAATCTTTATTGTTAATACACAATAAAGTGGCCTTTTGTGTCTTTGGTGTCACATGAGGACATTATTTCTCCATACCTCCCCATGCAGGGGTAGAGGGCTTGCAGAGGTGTCCAGCATGGCCCTACCGACAGTGTCCAAGTTCTCAATGGCGGCTGCGACGAGACGCACCAAGTCTTCTCTCTGGGTCCTGAGGGACGGTGTTGGCCCGAGATGATGCTGTGGGCCTGCTGCTGCGGCAACGTACAGGCACAGGCGGCAAGGATATGCTGCTGTTTGTCGACGCAACCTCGCTCACATCGTCAGGCCCCCCTGGTTCTCCATGGGCAGTGGGCTGGCTGCCGAGCACTGCTGCTGTTAGCAGATCAAGTGACCTGGCCACATCCTGGCAACACTGTACCATCTGGCCCTGTATGGCAAGTGACCTGCTTGACAGCTGTGACGTTGCATTACCTACAATGTGGTTCGACCTGGTGTAGGCCGACAGGCGGACCAGTAGTTGGCGGTGGTGGCGGCGGGTCATGTCTTGCTGGGCTACCAGCAGCTGGCTGTTCTCCCTGACAGCAGCGGTCATCTGGGCCACATTTTGGCCAGTCGCCTGCAGCTGTGTATGGATTGCTGCCAGGTGACGCGCCTGGGTATGGTGCACCGCCAGCATGCGGCGTTCAATGGCCAGGATCAGGAAGAAGTAGTGCCCTGCCCGTGCCTGTTGAGGCCTGACGCTGCTGGCGCCTCAGTGCGCTGGAGTGTGTTCTTGCTCCAGCTGTGCGCCTCGTCTGCCTCCTAGGCGCTGGTGGTGTGGCCTGTACCACTGCTGTGGGTGTCTGTTGGGGTGCTGGCTGGACACCTGTGGCTGCAGGGGTGGCCCTGTCCACACGGGGTGGTGGTGGTGGAAGCACTGCAGGTGGCTGTGATGGACCGGATTGTTCGTTGGACTGGCCCTCACCCTCAGTGTCCTCCTGGTTCTCCGTGATGTGCAAGGCCTCGCTATCAGTGCTGGGTTGGTCGACAGCACCTGTGATGTAAAAGGGTGCATGATTACTGTTCTGTCTCTTGCACATGAGATGTTGATACATGCATGCAGGCTTGCTTTCCCTGACTGGCTTTTGGAATTACTTTGACTTGACAGGTCTGGCTGTGTTGAGCTATCTGGGGAATTATGATTTCCCTACAACTACCACAATGCAATGGGGCAGTTCAGGTGTGCATGGCCTGCATTACTGGGGATGTCATATTGCTAGCTCAGGAGTCATGGGCATTGTTGGGGGACAGGGTCGCAGTCGCATGGCACTTACCTTCTGATTGTTTGCTGAGTCGGGACGAGTCCAGCTGGATTACCCCCACGCAGACTTCTGGTGCGAGGGTGTCCTCTATGAGGTCCTCCAATGGAGTGTTTGGTGTGTCAATAGGATCCCCTCCACCGGTGGCCAGTCGCTCCCCAAGCCTCTCAGCAATGCGCTCCTTTGTACGACCTCTCAGGTCGTACCAGCGCTTCTTGAGGTCATCAATTGACCGCTGGGTCACCCCGACCGAATTTACTTTTGAGCGGATGCGCAGCCAGATCCGGCGCTTGTCTGCCTCTGGCACCCTCCATGAGTCTTTGCCGAAGAGGCGTCCATGGTCCTTGCAGACCCCCTCAATCAAGTACTCTAGTTCTTGTTCAGAGAACTTGATTTTTCTCTTCCTCCCTTGCCCACTGCTGCCTGCTGCTTCCTGGGACATGTTGGGAATTTGTGTCCTGCTGGGGTGCTGCAAAATCAGAGGTTTGGAGCTCTTCAGAATGCTGCTTCCACTGTCTGGCTCAGTGTTCTGTTTGTGGGTGGGAAAAGCCTACTTCCTGGTTGTGATGTCATCAATGGGCTCAAAATGCGACTTCCCATTTTTGCGATCTCGCAGTTGGCGAGATCGCAAAATGCGATTTCGCTATTTGCGAGATCGCAATTTCTACATGGAAAAATGCTGATTCTGCGAAATGTAAGCGATTGTGGCAAAATCGCAATCGGCAATTGCGGCCGATTGCGAATCACTTTTTTCTATCGCATTTCTACATGAATACCATTCTGCTAATTTCAAATTGCGATTCGCTATTTCTCGCTAATTGCTATTCACAGAATGGCACTTTCATGAATCTGGGTGTATAAGCCACAGGCCCTTGTAGAATATAGAGCTAAACTCGCTACCTACAAAAAGGCGCTCCTCAGCAGGAAAGTGGAATACCATGAAAACAGGATCCTAGTAGCAACCAACAAACAAAAAGAAACGTTTAAAATCCTGAAAGAACTAAGCCAAAAACAGTTACTGGTGATACCATCCAATCAAGAACAGTGCAATAAATTCTAATCATATTTCTCCCAAAAAATACAGGACATCCTGATTGAGATTGACAATTCCCCATTTAAGCAATCCCCCAATGAAGAGGAGATAACCCAGGGTAAGAGGTTAGAAGTGCTTCCTTCCTTCCAAACTCTCGACATCGAAACCCTCAGATGCATTGCCACAAAAATCAAATCTGGCTCACCTGCTGATCCGTGCCCCCCAATGATTTTTAAGTTAGCGCTCCCTGAGATTGAGGAAGAAGTCCTTGCCTTGTTGATCCTCTCTCTGGAGACTGGGAAGGTTCCTAGATTCTGTAAGGAAGCCAGAATAATCCCTATGCTCAAGAAGACAGGCATGGATACTTCCAATATGAAAAACTACAGATCCATTTCCCAACTCCCATTCCTGGCCAAAATCCCGGAGCAATATGTCCTGCAAACCCTTTCCAGGTTTATGGAGGATAAACACCTCCTGGGTGACAGGCAGGCTGGTTTCCGAGCTCACCATAGCACAGAATTGGTGATGCTATCAGTGCTTGATGATATCAGGATGACAGCTGACAATAAGAAGCCATGTGTCCTAGTCCTCCTAGACTTGTCAGCAGTATTTGACACGGTCAACCATGCCCTACTCCTGGAAAGATTAGGAAAAATTGGGATTGAGGGGCTCACCCTACAATGGTGTACCTCATTCCTGACTAACCGCACCCAAAGAATTTAGATGGGCGACTGGGTCTCAAAGAGGGGGCCTATTCCCTGTGGAGTCCCACAGGGGTCGGCTCTATCACCCCTCCTATTCAAGATATATCTCAGACCACTGATAATTTCCCCCGCGGCAATGGATTACCAAGGCGTCAATTACGCATATGACTCACAAATTATTCTGCAAATAGAAAACACCCCACAAGCCCACTCCCGGGCGAAAGATGTTCTGAGTTTTACAGTCAACGGGATGACAGCCAATTCACTCAAGATTAACCCAGACAAAACCGAGGTCCTGGCCATGACCGATGATCACAACCCTTGGAACTCCCTCTACTTGCCTCATGAGCTGGGCGACTCTCCAGCCCCTGCTCCCGTGGTTAAAAGTTTGGGAATCAAAGTGGATGCCAAGCGTTCACTGGCCAAACAAGTCTCCACTGTGTTTGGTATTTACAACAAGGGGTGGTGAGGGACAGAGTCTCTGAATTAAGCAGAAAGCTCTCACCCAGTCAAGAGATCAGGGCTAGATCCAACACCGTTTTTTAGCTCACTGCACCATCCCAGTTTCAGAACCTGACTGTATGCAAATTAGTCTGTTCCTGTCCCAGTGCATGATGGGAACAGGGCAAACCAAACTACAAAAGCCAATTCTTACACTGGGAAGGAAACAAGCTCCCGGGGACCGGTTTCTGGCATTACAGCCGTCTTCGGCCCGGTTTGCTTGAATCCTGATGGTGCAATGAGCAAGGGTCTCACATCTGAGAATACCCTTCCACGCTTAGGGTGGACAAAAATATTTACAACAAGGGGTGGTGAGGGACAGAGTCTCTGAATTAAGCAGAAAGCTCTCACCCAGTCAAGAGATCAGGGCTAGATCCAACACCGTTTTTTAGCTCACTGCACCATCCCAGTTTCAGAACCTGGCTGTATGCAAATTAGTCTGTTCCTGTCCCAGTGCATGATGGGAACAGGGCAAACCAAACTACAAAAGCCAATTCTTACACTGGGAAGGAAACAAGCTCCCGGGGACCGGTTTCTGGCATTACAGCCGTCTTCGGCCCGGTTTGCTGTGTTTGGAGCTTGCGTCTGCCTACTCAGGCTATTGAGAAGACTCTCCCCTAGCCTCTCCTTTCCAACCATGAGAACAGTTGTAGCCGCCATGATCTTGGCACGCCTCGACTATGGTAACTCGCTCTACATCGGATTGCAGACTCACCAGTGGGCAAAATACAGATAGTGATAAATGATGCCGCCAGGCTAATTTTAAAACTTCCCAGGCGCACACGGGCATCACTGCAACGACGTCACTGGCTGCCCATAAAACAGAGGGCCAAATTCAAGTGCCTCTGCATTGCTCACAAGGCGCTTCACGGTCTGGCACCCATCTACATCACACAACGACTAGAGAAATACGTCCCAGGCCGCTCGCTTAGGTCCTCCACGGAGGGCGTTTTTCAAATTGCCACGCTTCAACTACACCACCAAAGGTGTCCGATCCTTTCCCGTCCTCCTACCCACACTCTGGATCAAGCTGCTAAGTCAGCTCCCGCAGAAAGCCTACTTATCCCTTACAGAAAGAAACTGAAAACCATTCTTTTTTCAGAAGCTTGGGCCTAACTATATAACTATCTCCCTGGAACTGACATTGATCTTCTTGAAGCACTTAGAGACCTTCCGGTATTAAGCGCTCTACAAATCAAAATTAACAATAACAATAGGTAGGTTCCTTTCTTTGAAGTAAAACTGATGAAGGATTAGTAACTACAGGTCTGTGGGAGGAGGGGTGCCTCCGCGTATAGGACTGTAACGATGAAGATAATAAGGAGATACTTCCTATTTCTTCACCCTCCTTGCTCTACACAGTGGCGTAATGAAACTTGAGAGGACCCCCTGCAAAGTACATGGAGGAGGCCGCCCATGCTCCGAACCCAGTCGGAAGCTCTCAGGCCAGAGGCCCCCTGGAGGTCAGCCCCGCAACGCAGGGGTTAATGTTGCGCCACTGGCTGTAAAACATGAGAGCTGATAGGTCTGCATGAAAACTATGCAGTACCACTATCCATCCATCTGGCCTGTCGGCACCAGAGCTACGGGGCTGACTGACAGAGTGAGACACAGGGGAGAACATATGTGCCTTCGTCCCCCGAGATCTGACCATTCTTTACCAGGTGGAACAATTTAACAGCTTCAGTGTCGCCTTTGGGAGACTGTAAGGAGCTGAGCAGAGTCAACCCCCTCATTCCCCCCAATATTTCCGGTGCTAGTTGTCATGGCAAAATAATTATTTTGTTGATTGCTCCGTAGGGGTTTATGGCATTCTTCCAGCTACATTCCGTAACTTCTGAGGCTGGAGAACTTGACCTGGAATTTCAGAAGGGAATCAGGCATCTTTTTTTCACTACTGTTGCACTTTCTACACTTCTAAATTCTTTACAAAATCATAGGTGTCATCAGACATCCTCAAAGCCCACCACTGGGAAGCTCTGAACCCTTAGACAGGATTCCCAGTATGATGGAGTCAGCTATGAAGATTGTGCCGGAGGACAGGAATTTTGTTGAGAGGTGGACGGTCAAATTGGGTTAGTTTTAGTTAGGCAGATGAAGGACAATGCTAAAGAATAGTGGAAGTCGTGGTT